>NW_005871067.1:7657403-7687040 GCF_000147115.1 Myotis lucifugus | reverse complement strand
GATAGAGATTAATAGAATGAAAATGCACAGAATAGTGAGGGAATGTTTCAGAAGTGCAACTGGCAACAACTAAGTATGCTTTTGTTGGCTGACGCCAAGATTTTTCAGCCAAATTCTTTCACCAAAATAAAGTTGAAATGTAAATACCCCGCTCAATTGTTTTTATTTTCAGAGGAGCAGAGACAAATAGCCCTGAAATAACCCCTAATCAATGCCAGTTTTTAGATGTTTACAAGATGTCATCTGATTTCAATCCCCTTTACAAGGAAAGGAGACAAAAAAGAACACTTTAAAACAGTGGTTCTCAACCTTCCTAATGCCTGCGACCCTTTAATACAGTTCCTCATGTTGTGGTGACCCCCCAACCATAAAATTATTTTCGTTGCTACTTCATAACTGTAATTTTGCTACTGTTATGAATCGTAATGTAAATATCTGATATGCAGGATGTATTTTCATTGTTACAAATTGAACATAATTATAGTGATTAATCACAAAAACAATATGTAATTATATGTGTGTTTTCCGATGGTCTTAGGCGACCCCTGTGAAAGGGTCGTTCGACCCCCAAAGGGGTCGCGACCCACAGGTTGAGAACCACTGCTTTAAAATGATTCAGCAATTGCTTTGGGTGTACTATAAATTACAAGTGTTAATTGTCATTATAACAATCACTGGAAATAGAAATGTGTAAGTATTTATGTTGAATATATACCTATAGAGCAACTGAAAACCCCAACTATCCTATTAAATGAACAGGTACCTGTGATTTAGGATAAATTTTCAGAAAACAGCATCAGCATCAAAAGTAGATTCAAACCTTAAGACAGAAGTGAGGCTGAAGTGCTCTAGAAAACTATATTTGAATGTTCAAAAGTGGTTCTAGTGATGATGAACAAATTATTTTTGGAAATAAGAACAGGAAAAAAGCAATTAACCTATATAATAAGGAAGGAATATGCAAATTGCCCGTCAATTCACAACAAAGATGGCGGCACCCACAGCCAATAAGGAGGGAATATGCAAATTGACACTTGTAATTTGCATATTGCAAAGGTGGCGGTGGCTGGGCTGGGACGCTTGTGTTGTCATGGCGACGATGCAGGTGTTCCGCCCCGCCCTGGCCTCTGGACAGTGCGCGTGTGCAGGCGCTGAGTGGGGGGACGAGGTGGGATGCCTGTTATGGGGGGTGGGGGGAGGTGCAGGGAGCTACAGGAGAGCAGCAGGGCTGGAGCAAAGGCAGGAGGCAGCTCCGACCATGAGCGAAAGTGGGAGGCGGCTCCAGCCTGGAGCGAAAGGCCCAGGTCCCGGAGGGAAGCCGGTGCCAGCAGCCAGGGGAAGGAAGGCCTATTCTTGCATGAATCTTCATGCATCGGGCTTCTAGTTTCCAAATTAAAAAAAATTCATGAAGGTGGGGGGGGGGGGTACGGGGCGCGTCTCTTGTGTATGCCCCCCGGGCCCCCCCCCCCCCCCCCCCCGCAGTAGGCTTGCGTAGTCTCTGGCCTGTTTGCGAACCGCTTCCACTTGGTGCTGTTGGCCGGCTCCTGGTTCCCCTGCATCTCTCCAGTGTCCCCGCTTCGCCCCATGATGTCGGTGGACCTCAGCCAGTGGTCCGGGCCCCTGAGCCTGCAGGAAGTGGACCCGCTGCAGGTCAAATACTCTGGAGCAGAGGTCAACGAGCTGGGCAAAGTGCTGATGCCCACCCAGGTTAAGAACTGGCCTACTGGTATTTCATGGGATGGCGTTGATCCAAGTAAACTCTACACCCTGGTCTTGACAGACCCAGATGCTCCAAGCAGAAAGGACCCCAAATTTAGGGAATGGCACCATCTCCTGATGGTCAACATGAAGGGCAACGACATCAGCAGTGGCACCATCCTCTCTGATTATGTGGGCTCTGAGCCTCCTAAGGGCACAGGCCTTCACCGCTATATTTGGCTGATTTACGAGCAGGCCAAGCCGCTGAAGTGTGACGAGCCCATTCTCAGCAACTGATCTGGAGACCACCGTGGCAAATTCAAGGTGGCACCTTTCCGCAAAAAGTATGACCTTGGGTTCCCAGTGGCCGGCACGTGTTACCAGGTGGAATGGGATGACTATGTGCCCAAGCTCTATGAGCAGCTGGCTGGGAAGTAGGGGAAAGCCAGGAGACAGACTTTGCCCCAGGGGCCCCAAGCAGTGTTCTCAAGTTCAGTGATGCATGTTGATTTCTCCTCTTCCCTGTTCCCACTCTCACAGGCGAGACCTGAGCAGATAGAGCTGTAGGGTGACTTTTCCTTCTACCTGTCCTTTATAATTGTACAGGGTCACACACCCTGGATTTGTTTTGATCAAATTTGAGCTCCATTTTCAGGGCTATTTTGGTACTATGATATGGTCATCAGATTGTTAATCCTATATAATAAAAGGCTAATACGCAAATTGACTGAAAGGCAGAACCACTGGTAGCTATAATGCACACTGACCACCAGGGGACAGATGCTCAAGGCAGGAGCTGCCCCCTGGTGGTCAGTGCACTTCCACAGGGGGAGCACCACTCAGCCAGAAGCCGGCTCATGGCTGGCCAATGCAGCGGAGGTGGCGGGAGCCTCTTCCGCCTCCGTGGCAGCACTAAGGATGTCTGACTGTGAGAGGGCGCAGGCCAGGCTCAGGGAGCACCCCCCCCCTCACCCCGAGTGCACAAATCTTGTGCACCAGGCCTCTAGTCTATACTAATAAAAGCCTAAGTGGCACTCACACCTTCATGTCATCACAAGATGGCTGCCCCCACATCATCACAAGATGATCATCACAAGATGGCTGGTAGGGGAGGGCAGTTGTGGGCGATTGGGCCAGCAGGGGAGGGCAATTGGGAGTGACCAGGCTGGCAGGCAGAAGCGGTTAGGGGCAATCAGGCAGGCAAGTGGTTAGGAGCCAGCAGTCCCCAATTGTGAGAGGGATCAGATTGGAGAGGGTGCAGGCTGGGCTGAGGGACCCCCCCCCCCCCGCCCCGCAGTGCATGAATTTTTGTGCACTGTGCCTCTAGTATAAGAATAACAACCCAGAATTTAAAGCAGTATCCTTTGAAGAGCAGTAATGGAAAAAGCAATCTGGAGAGTTCCTTTTCTGTTGAGCTACAGGGCTGGGTGAGAGGTTATCTGAAATCCGTTAGTCTGTGCCTGTTAAATTTATCACTCTTTGTTGGTGTAACAAAAGCCAGTCTGGAGTTGCTAAATGTTATAACATATGAATAAAAATAAAAAAATTGTGTGGAAAAAAAATTTCAAATGTTTATGTAAAATTGCTAAAATACATTTTCCAAATAGAAATTTTTCTATTTGATCTATCATTAAAAGTTTATACATATTATGGTAAGTCTATACTCCCCAAAAGTTTTATTGGATAATCTCATTGGGAAGATGAGGTATTGCCTAAATTTAAGCATATGTGATAATTTGAACATGTTAGTACTATTAGGAAAGTAACTTTTGTAGTAGTAGTAACATGTAAAAATAATAACCCATGCATTTCCACTTTTACCCATCCCCATCCAATATCCCATTTATTATCCCAGTTATTTTTTTTAAAATATATTTTATTAATTTTTTACAGAGAAGAAGGGAGAGAGACAGAGAGTCAGAAACATCGATGAGAGAGAAACATCGATCAGCCGCCTTCTGCACATCTCCTACTGGGGATGTGCCCGCAACCCAGGCACATGCCCCTGACCGGAATCGAACCTGGGACCTTCCAGTCCACAGGCCGACGCTCTATCCACTGAGCCAAACCGGTTTTGGCATATCCCAGTTATTTTTAAAAAATATATTTTAAAGATTTCAGAGAAGAAGGGAGAGGGATAGAGAGATAGAAACATCAATGATGAGAGAGAATCATTGATCAGCTGCCTCCTGCATACCCCCTACTGGGGGTCAAGCTGACAACCTGGACAAGTGCCCTGCTCTGGAATCGAACCGTAACCTCATGGTTCATCGGTCGATGCTCAACCATTGAGCCACACCAGCTGGGCTATTATTCCAGTTATTAAATACATATTATGGCTTATTAGGCCCCAATCTAGAAGCCATCTTTATAATCTCCAGATCTCTCCTCTCTATTTGTTTTCTCTTTCATCCTCCCTCATCTTCCACAAAAATTGCACTAATTTTGTTTCTGATCATGTGGACTAGTAAAACAATCTGATATTTTCTAGTTAGGTTTAATCTACATCTGCAGTGGGAAATGTCAACTTCATAGCAGGAAGGTTGAAAAATAAGAAAAAATAAACTTGTGAGGGTCCTTTAGTAAAGGATTTGAGTAAAGAATTTGACGGAAACAACTTGTTCATATAGGTAGAAGATAAGGAAAGGAAAGAACAAAACCAAGAAACAGGGTTGCCAGGTGATTGTAACAAAACTATTACTTTTTGTTATATAATATACTTTGTAGAATACTGCAATATTCTAATGACATTTATACATGGAAGACACTGATATCTCTAGGACAGGCCAGAACATTAAAAAACTGTTGGAAAGCTCTGGATCATACACTCACATAAGACTTTTATTCCTCAAAAGTTTAATGAGCATAAAATAAATGTTGGTAGTTACCAAAATTAACTGAAACTGGGCATGGTAAAAGGAATCTCAGAGCAAAGATATTTTTGTCAAACCTCGACTCATTAAGTAGGTGTAGCAGAGTTATAAACTACAATATATGGTCACTTCTCTGACAACTTAAATTTTAAAACAAATGATGTGGATGCCTTTCAAAACACAATGCTAGTCAAATTTATCAGCTGGTCTTAAGCAATGAAAATCCTAATTATTTGCCTCAAACTGATGAAACAGTAGTTCACTTGCAGTGAAAGTGTTCACTAAAATGACTGAACCTCAAGAATAGCAAAAAAAAAAAAATTACTGTGCAAAATATTATTGCCAATATTAGTGATGCAAACAAATTTTTATTCCCACCATTCTATTGTAACCAAGTAAACTCTAATGAACTGTTCTCAGCCCTCATCACACCACACTTAAAGCAGCATTTAAATTAGTTGATTATCTTCAATATCTTAAAACACTTTCTTCTCTTGGCTTCAGAACACTTACATCACCGGTATTCCTTTTCAATCTTTGCTGATTTCTCCCTATCACTTCTAATTCTTATTTATTTAAAAATATTTATTGTTGAGAATATTACAGATGTCCCCCGTTAATTTCCCCACTGCCCCCCTCCACCCACTTCCCATCCAACCCCAGGACTTCACCACCCTATTGTCTACGTCCATAGGTAATGCATATATGAATAGATGTTTGGTTAATCTCTTCCTACTCCCCTCTCCCTCCCCTTTGAGATTCATCAGTCTGTTCCATGTTTCCATGCCTCTGGTTCTATTTTATTCATCAGTTTATTATTTTCCTTATATTTCTTGTTTGTTTATTTTCGTTTTTAAATTCTATTGTTGATAGGTAAAGTTTTTATTGCCATTTTATTGTTCATATTTGTGATCTTCTTTTCTTCTTAAAGAATAGCCTTCAACATTTCATGTAATACTGGTTTGGTGGTGATGAACTCCTTCAGCTTTTTCTTGTCTGTGAAGATCTTTATCTGACCTTCAATTCTAAATGAGAGCTTTGCTGGGTAATCTTGGTTGTAGGTCTTGCTATTCATCACTTTGAATATTTCTTGCCACTCCTTTCTGGCCTGCAAAGTTTCTGTAGAGAAACCAGCTGACAGTCATATGGGTGCTCCCTTGTAGGTACTAACTGCTTTTACTAACTGCTTTAACCCTTGGCATTTTAATTATGATGTATCTTGGTGTGGACCTCTTTGGGTACCTCGTTTGAGACTCTCTGTGCTTCCTGGAAGTGTACCAGGTAAGTTTATTTCTTTCACCAGGTGGGAAAATTTCTGTCATTATTTCTTCAAATAGGTTTTCAGTATCTTGCTCTCTTCTCCTTCTGGTACCCCATAATGCGAATGTTGGTATGTATGAAGTTATCCCAGAGGCTCCTTACACTATCTTCATATTTCTGTATTCTTTTTTTCTTTTTGCTCTTCTAATTGGGTGTTCTTTTGCTTCTTCATATTCCAAATTGTTGATTTGGATTCTTGGAATCCCCTACTCTACTGGTGGATCCCTGTAAATTATTCTTTATTTCAGTTAGTGTATGCTTAACACTTGGAGTGCGGGAAACGAGGTAAGTCGGCTCGCGTGAATTGCGCGTACTCCGCGGGAGCCGTCTTAAAACTCGGTTCATATAGATTTGCGGTGGAGTGCGGGAAACGTGTAAACTCGGGCCGATTGTAACTGCGTATTACCAAATATTTGTTTGTAATCCACCCTTTTGGTGGATGGAACAAAACCAAAAGACAGAGCCATCTTATATTTTGGCGGGAAATTCACCCGCACTCCAAGTGTTAATTTCTGACTGGTCCTTTTTCATGTCTTTGATATTCTTTCTCACTAAGATCCTTGAAAGTCTCACTAATTCCCTTGATGTTCTCATTAAGATCATTGAGTAACCTTAAAACCACTGTTTTGAACTCTGTATCCATTAGTTTGCTTGCTTCAATTTCTTTCATTTGTAACATGTTTTTGTTTTGTTTTGTCTCCACATTTTGGCTTCTTCCCTGTGTTTATTTCTATGTATTACGTAGAACTGCTATTTCTCTTGGAATTGGTGGGGTGGCCTTGTGTATTAGGTGTGCTCCTGTAGGGCCCAGTGGCTCAGTCTCTCTAGTCACCTGAGCAGGGCACTCTACATGTGCCCTTGTGTGGTTTGTGTGCACAGTCTTGTAGTTGAGACTTGATTGCTGTTGGCATCACTGGGAGGAAATGACCTCCAGGCCAACTGGGTGTGAGGACCGGCTGCATCTATAATGGCAGAGCTGCTGTGTAGAAGACACCCCTATGGGTCAGGACTTGCTTCAGTGAGGCTTTGGTGCTCACTGAGTCTGTCCCTTGAGTGTGTCACTGTGGATGTGTAGAGTTGTAATCTGCTATGGTCTGAAGCTGTCCACTGGGTGCACTGGCTCTGGGGTCTCCCAGGAGGTGCAAGGTAAGCCACTGCCTAGGGAAACCATGCTGGAGCTAGAGAGAGATCTGCAGATAGCTGCTACTTGTATTGGGCTAGGACCGTGGTCGGCAAACTGCGGCTTGCGAGCCACATGCGGCTCTTTGGCCCCTTGAGTGTGGCTCTTCCTAAGCCTTAGGAGTACCCTAATTAAGTTAATAACAATATACCTACCTATATAGTTTAAGTTTAAAAAATTTGGCTCTCAAAAGAAATTTCAATCGCTGTACTGTTGATATTTGGCTCTGTTGACTAATGAGTTTGCCAACCACTGGGCTAGGAAGTACCCAGATGAGGCCCAGCTGTGAAGCAAGACAGGTTGGTACTAGTGCCAGGTCTTGGGCCCTTAATTGATAGGTTTGGGCACACTGTCACCAGCTGTTGATTGTTTGAGAGACTTTAGAAAGTCTGAAGCCTGAACCAGAACAGGCCATTCATATGGAAAAGCTGCTGCAAACAGCTTGGGTGGGGCTGCAAATTGGATGTGCAGGGTCTCAGGGAATCACCAGAACAGAGCCAACAGTGTGGGTCATACTGATAAAAACTTGGATATGGCTGCCATTCAACTCTACAATGCAGGGAGGTCCCAGCACAAGAACAATGACCCCTTTGAGCGCCCTATCTGGGAGAAAGCTGTCCCTAAGTTCTTGCCCTGATGCCAGATAGTACAGTTCCTCCCCTATTTCCCTGGATTTCCCCAAAGCTGCCTCCCAGCACTGGAACTTGGAGGAAGTGAGATCCTGTTAGTTTGTGCAGAGGCCCTTTAAGAGGAACACCTTGGATGGCAGCAGCCACAATCCCGCTGGTATTTACAGCCTGAAGTTAAGGGGACTTTTCTTCCCAGCTCTGGAACCCTGTGCTAGGGGTCTGGTATGTGGCTAGGACCACCTGCTTCTCACAGGAGGCTTATTTACTTCTCTAGTTGTAGGACTTCCATTTTAGGAGATTCTGAATGATGGTTGTTCTGTATTTTAGTTATAATTTTGATATGGTTGTGGGAGGTGGTTAGGACAGGCATTTACTTAGCCACCATCTTGTTTCCTTTTCTTCTAATTCTCAATGTTAGAGAATACCTCTGGGATAAGTCCTTGAACTTCCTCTATTAACTGTCCTTGCAGATGTACACCCCCTGACGTGATGAATTAACTCTCTCATTTGTACCTCTAGATTTCTCAGAATTCCAAAACTGGTTTACTGAACTGGTTACCTCACCACTGAGTGTCAAACAGGCATAATAAATGTAACATAACCAAATGTGAACTTCTGATTTCACCTCCTTATACTTGCTTCTACTCAGACCTTCCCAGTATCAATAAATGGCATCTTCTTTCAGTTGCTTCATCAGAGCACTGTTCAATAATTGTTGACTCTTTTCTTTCCATCTCATTTCACACACAATCCATTAACAAATCTTGTTTATTATACTTTCAAACCACATACAGAACTAACATATCTTCTCACTACCCTCTCAACTAACTACCCACTGTCTAAGCATAAACTATTTAGTAGCCTCCTAACTAAACTTCCTGCTACTATCCTTGCTGGTTGATATTAACAGTGAACCTTCTAAACTTTCGTTAGACATTGTTTGAGACAATGATTCTACTATGAGACCATTGATTAAGATATTAAGAGTGGCCTGGCCAGTGTGGCTCAGTAGTTGAGCATCAACCTATTAACCAGGAGGTCACTGTTCAATTCCCAGTTAGGGCACATGCCTGGGTTGTGTGCTGGATCCCTAGTGTGGGGCATGCAGGAGACAGTTGATCAATGATTCTCTCTCATCAATGATGTTTCTATGTCTCTCTCCCTTCCTCTCTAAAATCAATAAAACATATTTTTAAGAAATCGTCACCTATTATGGTGGCTTTGTCAGTCATAAAAATAAAAAAAGAGTGACGGAGCATATGACTAGAGACAGATTCTGGACAAGAAACTAAACCATGAATCACGCATTAACAACCTCCCTCTTCTCAAGGGTCTTAACTGAGGGAAGAATTATAGATGGCGACTCCAAGTTACAAGTGTAAACAGGTAAGCATCATAGTAAAGAGTTACTGAAGACACTAGATTTGCCTTCTGGGCTGGAGGAAGAGGGAGTGCCTATAAAATAAATGTTGCTGACCTAATAAGTAACTTTGGAAATGAGTGAAATCTTTGAGATTAACCAGTTAACTGCCACGCATCCAAAACGGAAACCATCCCCACATGCCACGGTATTTTGAATTTAATTTAAAAAATAAATTTGCAAAGAATGTTATAAAAATAAATATATTACTCACAATTTGGGTGTTCTTGAATATTTTCAGCTAAAAATGCTCATGAAAAATGATTTTAAAGTTGGTCAGGGCTGCCACTTAGGGAAAACACTTTTTTTTTTAATAGATATGCGTGGCATGTGGGAAAGGTCTGCCGCTTGTGTCTACAAACGCTGATGGCATACAATGGGTTAAAGGCAAAAGACACTGTACAGAAGAACTGCTGTATTCTCGTTGATAAAGCTGTTTCCTAGGAGGATATGGCTTAATAATTCTTATACTGCTATATAGTATGCATGTATACTTCAACTGAACAGCCACTTTTCTCACAATTGGAGTGGGAGTTTACAGATAAGTCAAGGGAGAATAACCCATGGAGTAAAGAAACAAAGGTCCCTAGAGAAATGGCTGATTGCAGGGCTGGGGCAGCAAATATACAAGATGAGCCAGGAGTATCTTTTACTGTCTGGAAGTAAGAAAGTGCTAAAAACAAACAAAAAACAAAACACAAAACAAAAGAAAACCATCCCATAGCCAACTCAAAGAACTCCCAATGGCCAAAACTGGAACAATTTTAATAACAAAATTAACACACATATTAATTATGGTAGTATAAAACAAAATAAACACTTATGGATTCATACTAAAAAAAATTAAAATAAATGAGGCAAATATAAAACTGTATTGCTAGGGCATAATTTGTGGTTTGATGAAGTATACTGTGGAAGAGAAAAAGTTATTCTCTTTTCTCCCCTCTTAATTAGAAAAGAGAAATGAGCAAGCAGAGTAGAGGGGTGCTGGGGGTGCATATCTCTTATAGGAAGAAAATCTAAGGAGCAGCTCTTGGCAAGGCATGGGACTTTGACTATGAACAACTTGGAGTAAAAGAGTCGGTGATTTACATGAAACATGGAGATTATAAAGGGATTGGGACATAGTGGTAGAGGTTTGTTTGGGGAAATTCGTTTCTATTTTGTTTGTTATCTGTAAACTAATGTACCCCTAGGCAAACACCTGAATATCATAAACTAAGTTGTTACTGATATAATACATGTGGCCCTTCATAGAGACTATTTACAAAAGCTAAAAAGGTGATATGCTTCTCAATAATTTGCTTTAGATATTGAAAATCTATTTGAATAAAGGGTTACTTTAGGGAACCAAGATGGCGGTATAGGTAAACACCTGTACTCATGGCCTCCCACAACCACTTCAAAATTACAACCAAAATACAGAACCACCACCATTCAGAACTGCCTAAAAGCTGGCTGAATAGAAGTGCTACAACTACAGAAGTAAATAAAGAAGAAAGCACATTGAGACTGGGAGGAGGGGTAGAGGCACTAACCGAGATGGGCCAACAGCCACATGCAGCAGGATGGATATCTCGGCAGTGGAGGCCTTCCGTGAGTAGCAGGGGGTCCCAGCCGCACACCAGACCCTCAGCCCAATTTCAGAGTTGGGAAGAGAATTCCCCGTAACTTTGGGCTGCAAATATCAGCGGAGATTATGGCTGAGTGACATGGAGGCTGCTGGAGACCCAGGCAGTTCCTCTTAAAGTGCTGGTGCATGAACTTTACATGGACTTGCTCCCTCTGAGCTACAGTGCTGGGACATCAGATTGGGGGAATGGAGGGAAATACAGGGAGGAACTGGATTGTCTGGCATTAGAGCAAGAACTTGGGGGAAGCTTTCTCCCAGAAAGGAAGTGATCTGAGGGATCAGTGTTCCTATGCTAAGACTGCCCACATCGCAGAGCTGACTAGTAGCCATATCTGAGTTTCCATCAGCCTGGTTTACATTGTTCATTCCATCCAGGTGATTCCCAGAGACCCCTGCCCAATCCAACTTGCGGCCCAACCCAAACTGTTTGCAGTGGCTTTTCCATATGAATGGCCTGTCCTGGCTCAGGCCTCCAACTTTCCTAATATCTCTCAAATAAGCATCAGCTGGCATCAGCTAGACCTGGCACTAGCAGCAGCCTGCCTTGATTCACAGATGGCCTCGCAAGGGCACTTCCAAGCCCAACACAAGTAGCAGCCATCTGCAGCTGGCTTTGTAGCTCCTGCCTGGTGGCCCCAGGCAGTGGCTGACTTTGCACCTCTCTGGAGGCCCCAGAGCCAGTGCACCTGGGGGACAGCTTCACACCATACCAGATTATGACTCCACATATCCACGAGTGACACACTCAAGGGGCAGACATAGTGAACGCCAAAGTCCGACAGAAGCAAGTCTTGCGCCATTGGGGGTGTCTCCTGCAAAGTATCTCTTCAAATGCAGTTGCAATTGGTCCTCACAGACACTGGCCTGGAGGTTCACTCCTCCCAGTGACACCAACAACAAGCAAGGCTCAATGACAACAAAACTGTGCTACAGAGCCCACACAGGGGCACATCTAGAGTGCCCAGTTCATGTGACTGGGGAGGCTAAGCCACTGGGCCCTATAGGACACCTACTACACAAGGTCATTCTACCAATTCCAGGAGACATAACAGCTATACTTAATACACAGAAACAAACACAGGGAAGCAGCCAAAATGTGGAGACAAACATGTTGCAAGTGAAGAAATCCCCCCATCCCCCCCCACAAACCCACCTAAATAAAATGGAAGCAAACAAACTAATAGATACAGAGTTCAAAACAATGGTTATAAGGTTGCTCAAGGATCTTAATGAGAACTTCAAGGGACTTAGTGAGACTTTCAAGGATCTTAGCAAGAATTTCAAAGACATAAAAAAGTCAGAAATTAAGCATGCACTAATTGAAATAAAGAATAATTTACAGGGATTCAACAATAGAGTAGAGGATTCCAGGAATCAAAAAACTATTTGGGGACTATGAGGAAGCAGAAAACACCCAATCAGAAGAGCAAAAAGAAAAAAGAATCCAAAAATATTAAGATAGTGTAAGGAGCCTCTGGGACATCTTCAAACGTACCACCATTCACATTATGGGGTGCCAGAAGAAGAGAGCATGCATGATATTGAAAATCTATTTGAAGAAATAATAACAGAAAGCTTCCCCTACCTGGTGAAAGAATAGACTTCCATGTCCAGGAAGTGACAACAGCAATCAAGGTTCAACTACAACAGGAGGGTATACACAGCCCACATAGGGGGTGGGGAGGAGCACCTGGAGTGCCGAGCTTGGGAGCTTGGGTAATTGAGAAGGCTGTGCCACTGGACACTGCAGGATACCTACTACATAAGGCTACTCTACAACAAACCAGGGAGACACAGCAGCTCTACCTAATACAGTGATGGTGAACCTATAACACGTGTGTCAGAGGTGACATGCTAACTCATTTTTTGGTTGATTTTTCTTTGTTAAATGGCATTTAAATATATAAAATAAATATCAAAAATATAAGTCTTTGTTTTACTATGGTTGCAAATATCAAAAAATTTCTATATGTGACACGGCACCAGAGTTAATTTAGGGTTTTTCAAAATGCTGACACGCAGAGCTCAAAAGGTTTGCCATCACTGACCTAATACATAGAAACAAACACAGAGAGGCAGCCAAAATGAGAAGAGAAAGAAAAATGTCCAAAGGAAAGAACAGAACAAAACTCCAGAAAAAGAACTAAACAATATGGTGTGAAACAATCTACCAGATGCAGAGTTTAAAATACTGATTATAAGGTTGCTTCAATGACCTTTGGGGAAGAGTAGAGGAACTTAGAACTTCAACAGTGAGATAGAAAAAAAAATGTAGATAGAAAACATAAAAAAGAACCAGTCGAAAATGAAAAATACACGAACTGAAATGAAGAATACATTATAGGGTATCAATAGTAGAGTAAGGGAAAGGATCAAATCAGTAATTTGGAAGATAAGGAAGCAATAAATAACCAATAGAAGAGCAAAAAATATGAGCATAGTGTAAGGAACCACTGGGACAACTTAAAGCATTCCAACATTCCCATCATGGGGGAGCTGGAAGGAGAACAAAAAGAACAAGAAATTGAACACCTATTTGAAAAAACAAAGAAACAAAAAACCTGCCTTAACTTTATTAAGGAAACAATCATTCAAGTCCAGGAGGGGCAGAAAGTCCGAAACAAGATGTACTCAAAGAGGCCCACACCAAGGAACAACAAAATGAAAATGGTAAAGGTTAAAGACAAAGATGGAAACTTTGAAGCAGCAAGAAAAAAGCAGTTAGTACCTACAAGTGAGCTCTCATAAAAATGTCAGATTTCTCAACAGATGTTTGGTAGGATAGTAGGGATTGGCACAAAATATTCAAGGGGATAAAAAGCAAGGAACTAAAACCAAGATTACTCTACCCAGCAAAGCTATCATTTGGAATAAATTCAAAGGACAAATAAAGAGCTAGCTTCACAGAGTAGGAAAAGCTAAAGGAGTTCATCATCACCAAACCAGTATTACAAAAAACATGAAAGGGTCTTCTTCAAGAAGGAGGGGGGAAAAAAGGTCAAACCTGATCTGAAGATTCTCCTTTAAACCTGCTTTTCCAAGAGTGATGATTATTGGAGAGAGACTGTGTAACAGACAGGTAGCAGAGCCAATGGGGCAGCTGGCTGGAAGATTCTAAGGAGTTGGAGCAAATGGTGAAAAAGGGAGGTTTCATTTGGAGCAGTTGATGGGAAAGGGAGGTTTCTCCATGAGCAGAGGCCTTAAGTAGGAGGGGAGAAAAAATGGGGCTTCAGAGCTGTGGCAATAAGATGCAGGGACATAGGTTTTCCACATAGGATCCATTCCTGGAAAACTCAGCTGCTGCAGTGAGAACCTAGGCTTTTGGGCACTATTCAGCAGTGTTTTGGAGATTTGGCTCTTTAATTTGAGCTAACTGGGATTTGGCCATACAGCTGTTACATTAAAGGAAGAAAAGCAAGAGTGGTGAGCTTAGATACCAGCCATTTCATTTTCCAGAGAGTTCACAGGTAAGAGTGGGGGACCTACTGTGGCTTTCTGCCTTTCTTGCGTGCCATCTCCAGGCCATGAGCTCGGAAGCAGGTAAAGTCCAAAGTTCAGGCTGTCGAGTCAGATAATTGTTTTGTTAAGCATAGTGCCTCCATTTACTTGGCTATATAACTGTGGAAGAGCTACTTAATTATTCTAAATCTCAGTTTTCTTATCTGGAAATTGAGAATATTTATCTCAGAAGGTTATTCTAAGAAATACAATAATGAATGCATACTTGTTAGTTGATAGCAGAATGCACATGACATGCATTGTTTCTCCATCATCCCCTCTTGCCCCTTTGGCTCTTGTCCTTGATCATCCACCCTCCTTGGCAGGCTGACTGGGCAGTTCTGCATCTGCCAGCTCATCCTGGAGGCTGGCTCTCTTGATTCCTATGTATGCTCTATTCAAATATGACCTGATACTAAAGGAAAGTTAGAAATATTGCCAAGTTTCAGGTATCTTTTAAAAAAAGTATATTTTTATTTATTTTTATTGATTTCAAAGAGGAGAGGGAGAGAGATAGAAACATCAATGATGAGAGAGAATCATTGATTGGCTGCCTCCTGCACGCCCCCTACTGGGGATCAAGCCCACAACCCAGGCATGTGCCCTTGACCGGAATAAAACCCGGAACCCTTCAGTCCGCAGGCCGATGCTCTATACAACAAGGCAAACCAGCTAGGGCATCTCAGATACCTTTTAACGAGATTTTTAAGCACTAGCTACGACAATTATGTAATAAAAAATCCAAATAAAACCCATGGCATTTTAAAGAAAACCCAGAAAATAACATGTTGGCAAAGGTGTGGAGAAATTAGAACCCTTGTACATTGCTGATAGGAATGTAAAATGGCATAGTGACTGTGAAAAACAGTGTGGTGATTCCAAAAATTAAACAAAGATTTCCTATATTATCCAGCAATTCTACTTTTATTATATACTCTAAAGATGTTGATTCAAACATACTCACAGGACTCAAACATATTTGTACACACATGTTCATAGCAGCTTTATTCACAATCTCCAAAAGGCAGAAAAACCCAAATGTCCATCAAAGAATGAATGGCTAACCAAAATGTGGTATATCCATACAATGGAATATTATTCAGTCATAAAAAGAGGAAAAATTTTCACCCTAGCTGGTTTGGTTCAGTGGATAGAGCGTTGGCTTGTGGACTGAAGGGTTGTGGGTTCGATTCCGGTCAAGGGCACGTGTCTGGGTTGTGGGCTTGGTCCCCAGTGGGGGGCATGCAGAAGGTAGCCAATCAATGATTCTCTCTCATCATTGATGTTTCTATATCTCTCTCCCTATCCCTTTCTCTCTGAAATCAATACAAATTTTTTTTTAAAAAAGGAAAAATTTGACACATGCTACAAATTGGATGAAACTTGAAGACACTATGCTAAGTGACATAAGCCACTAAGTGACAAAAGGACAAACATGGTATGATTCCTCTCAGAGTTGTCAAATTCATAAAGGCAAGAAGTAGAATGATGGCTGTAGGGGACTGGACAGAAGAAGGAGATGAGGAGTTACTGTTTAACTAGAGGCCTAGGGCACAAATTTGTGCACTGCCGGGGGGAGGGGACATGGGAGGTTGGCAGGCCGGGCGGTGTGGCGGGGCAGGGGCTGCGGGCAGTTGGTTGAACCCTGGTCGAGGAGACAATTTGCATTATTAGGCTTTTATTATATAGGATGGGTGCAGAGTTTTAGTTTAGGATGATAAAAATGTGTTGGAGATGATGGTAGTGATGGCTGCACAGCAGTGTGAATGTACTTATGCCATATAACTGTACACATAAATATAGTCAAAATGATAAATGCTATGCTTTGTATAATTTACCACATAAAATACCCAAAGCTATCATTAAGTACTCTAAACCTCACGTTAAGTGATTGGTAGCTATCTATCCTGTATAATAGAAGGCTAATATGCAAATAAACCGAATGGCAGAACAACAAAACAACCGGTTGCTATGACATGTGCTGACCACCAGGGGGCACGCACAGAACATGGCGGGCATCGGCCGTGGCGGGATGGTGGGGCAGGTGAGTGGGGGCCCCAGACCAAGGCGGGGTGCCAGTTGCTGTCATCGGGGAGAGCCTCTGGTAGTTACTAAAAATTCTTTGCGCCCGTGCGCCATGGTCCAGCCTGGCGCTCGCACCCGCTGCTGGCGCCGGTCCCGATCACTTGGCGCCATCAGTGGGTGTGAGTGGCAGCTGCCGGCCACAATTGCCCCTCAGGGCTTCTCTACCTCCCCCTGCTCCTGAGGGGCGATTGGGGACAGCAGCCGCCTCTTGAACCCATTGCCGGCAACAGCCCCGCTCACACTCGCAGTCAGCGCCAGAGCTGCTGCTCGCACCACTGCTGTCACCGGTCCCGATCGCTCCGTGCTATCAGTGTGTGTGAGCGGGGCAGGCACTGTCAGAGCGTGGGAGTGGCGGCGGTGGGAGCGGGGCTGCTGACAGACGGGACCAGGGGCCGTGGTGGGAGGGGCTGGGCGGGGGTGCAGAGGATGGGCTGAGACCCATCCCTGTGCCCACCGCAGCCTTGTGGCCCACAATTCCTTTCAAAGTGCATGAATTCGTGCATTGAGCCCCTATTATATCCAGACAGTCCTCGGGTTACGTCGGACTCGACGTATGTTGTTTCGTGGTTATGTCGCCATCTCCTATTTATTTATAAAAAAAAAAAAAGTTCCATCATTTCGATATATGTACATATGTGCTTTATGTTTTTTATTTATTTACCACAAGCAAAGGTCAGGAATTGTTATCTTTAAATTTTTTTTACTGTTTCACTTCATTACTGCTGTGTATGTGCTCCATGTGAGTGACATAGGTGCTTATGTAGGTGGGTTCCGACTTACAGCGAAAATCGAGTTACACTGTGCCGTAGGAATGGATCTCCGACATAACCCGAGGACCTACTGTATATATAAAAGCCTAATATGCAAATTGTCCCCTTGGGAGTTCGATTGCTCACTATGATGTGTGTTGACCACCAGGGGGTGGCACGGAACGAAGGAAGGCCCCAGCCAGCAGCCGGGGAAGGGAGGCCCCGGCTGGCAGCCGGAAGGCCCCGATTGGCCCTGATTGCCAGCCAGGCCTAGGGACCCTACCTGTGCACAAATTTCATGCACCGGGCCTCTAGTCATTTATAAGAGAGGGTAAACACTCACAATTACTCAAATTAAGCCAGTAAAAAGATTTAAATCGTTTAACCCTTCTGTAAATGTATTTAAACTACCAACACAGGGCTTGCCGTATATCGGCAGTCAATAAGTAGTCAGCGTTTTTATTATTATTATAATGAAGTATGGCGATAGGCACCCTCTGAAGAGTTGTGGATGGAACAGAAGTCATGTGCAAGAAATCAAAAGGAATATTTTACTCCTTTTCTCTGTAGTGTTAGGAAATTTTGTGGCAAAGATACAAAGTTATAGAGATTGATGTAGATCTTCTCGAGCAACCAGACATAACCAGAATTAAATTCATTTATTTATTCCTTATTTTTTTCATTCATATAAAGTGTAATTAGGTCCTTATTATATGTAACGGTCTATCCTGGGTGATATGGGCATTGTAAATGTGAGCAAAGTTTGAATCCTGACCTCCAGAAACTTATAATCTAGTAGGAGAGATGAGATACACACATATTATAATGTGGTTGGGTATGTTCACAGGTGAACAGCCTTTAACATAGGCTGAGACATAGAGAAAGGAAATGGGTCTACAAATAATGCTTGTGTGTAAAGATCTGAAACTGAGTGCTGGTGGCGGATTTAAAACTTGAGCAGGCTTTTCAGATGTGTTTAGGATTCTTCGTACCCCTCTCATGTTCTGACCCTGCTTTCTCTCTCCTTCCCTTCCTGAGGCGTGGTTGGAGCTCTCCTAGTCTCAGATTACATCATCCCCTGAGAAGCTGAGCAGATGGCTGCAGCAGCAGTGGCAGGACTGATCCCTGTGCTACACTCCGTGGCTGGTGACAAATCTGGCTACTATTTCGGGCGGCAGCTGTGGTTTGGCTTCATTGCTGTGTATGGAGTGGTAGTGTATGTGGTCCGCATGCCCTGGTCCTCAATTCATGAAGATTTCTGGTGCCATGGCAACATCACCTACCCTTGCTTGATTGAGTGCTTTGAAAAAAGTTTTAGCAGTCCTGTAGTGGGAATTTGGTACTTTTTTTTCTTTATCTTCCTAGCTCTCTTCTTCCTCATGGAATTCTTCATGGCCCAGATTCGGCATAAGCAAGTCAAGGTCAAGTCAGTGGCGCCAGTAGCAGGTGAAGTGGAGGAGGGCTCCATGGTGGGAATCCAGGAGCATGTCCCCTCTCCGAAGAAGTCTATCCTGAATTTCCACCAGGAGAAGATACTTTTGCTTTTGTACCTCCTTTACTTCCTTCTGCAGGTTGGCACGCAGTGCGTGCTTTTGTTCCTTCTCATGAACCAACACCTGCCACTGGTGAGCCAAACCATTATCCACTGCAGAACTGAAAGCTGCCATGGACCCCACCTCTGCCTGATCAGGGGGACCATGGAGAAGCGGATGTCAATCTACACCCTCATCACCTTGTCCTTCATGATCATCCTCTTCTGCTCCGGTTTCTTCATGTATAGTATCCATCATTACCTGTTAAAGGGGCATTCAAGTGCTCAGATTTTGTTTGAATGATATTTGGAAGTTCTGAGAGCCTTTCCTCCTTCACACTCGGAAGTTTGTGTTCCTTTAAATATTGTGTCTGAGGGGAGGGCTTCCTTCTGTAAACCTTCTTAGCTTTCCTCCTTTATAAAATAAACATCTGTTGTTCTTGTTTTCTCTCTCTACAGCCAGGCTGTCAGGCTGTCTAACTATGGGGTGGATGGGACACACTTGACAACATTTTATTGTTCTTTCACAGGTGCTAATTTGGTCTTCACCAGAAGCCTGTGACACTGAACTTGCTACTTCATTTTTCCAGTTATCTTTTAAATCAGGATGAGTTTCCATTGTCTTACAACAATGAGTTGTAAAGAGCCAGAGGGGATTGAATGACATGCTCTTGCCCCCCCTTCTCCCCCACCCCCATTTAGTTGTAAATAAAGAGGAGAATTCTTCTGCACAGGCAACCCTCAGCAGAACCTGCAGGGCAGATTCCCCATGCTCCTAGGTATGGGCCCAGTCTTGCTACCTCACTTGAGTGTCCAGTGAGGATTGAATAAATTCGAATGAGCCCTACTAGGGAGAGTATGTGTGTGGCCAGGGTGAAAATGAGGTTTGGTGGAAGCAATGCACTAGGTCTTATTGTGCCAGAAAGGTGTCTCTCTCAGACCTGACCTCTCTATTTTGAGATATGTTGGAGCCCAGCTCAGGTCCATATGTAAATTACTAATCTCGCTTTGGGGCTCCTGGCTGTAAGCACAGTGTCAGGTGCCCTTTCCTGAGGTTGGCTGTGGCAGATAGACCCCAAAGTGCCCCCCCCCCCCCGATTTCCTGCCTCCTGGTGTCCATGCCTTTGTGTAATCCCTCCCTTCTGAGTGCAGATTGAAACTGAAAGGTTGTCATTTCTATGATTATTGAAAGGAGTTAAAGCAGAATTAGTAGATAGGGTAAGGGGTGAAAGGAGGAGGGAGGAATTCGGGAGCTAGCTGAAACAAACAAAAAGTGTGTTTTGCAGGAAGCAGGATGGCAGAAAAACAGGATAGATAGCAGAAAGACAGGGTGTTTAGAAACAAGGATGTTTTTCTTGCAAGTGAAAAACAAAATGTTGCACAAAGGCCAGGAACCAATCAGAGAATGGCACAGACAGACAAAGAGCCGGCCTTTAGCAGATATAAGGGGAAGAGCAGAATGCTTCTGGGGCAACCCAGTTGAATCTCCCTCCCAAGCGGGTAGCCTGTTTGTTTGTTTGTGGCATCTTTCTTCTTTGATTCTGTGAGACAAGACCCCGAGAAAAAGCCCTGCATTCCTGCTCACCACTTCCGATATCATTATGTCATATTATGTAGAACTCCATTTAAGCTGGCTAGAGCAAAAGAATCACTTGGTGGCTTTGAAAGTAGCGCATCTCCATGTTATGAGTGCACCTATGGAGACAGATGCATAGCAAGGAATTGCAGGCAGCCTCTTAGAGCTGAGAGTGGCCCCCAGCTGATAGCCACTCTCAGATGATAGCCAGCACCAAAATGGGGCCTTCCAAAAACTTAATATGAATTTTGAAGTGGTTTCTTCCTCAGTCAGACCTGCAAATAAGAACACAGCCCAGCTTATCTTGGATTTCGTTTACATGAGACCAGGAGCAGACTACCCATGGTTGGGCTCCTGATCCACAAAAATGGTGAGATAATATATTTGCATAAAGGGCTGGGCTGGGGGTGCAGCTGGCAGTCAGGACCAGGGCAGGGAAGTGGCCTTAGCCTTGGAGGGGGAGGTGCTGGGGCTGGCAAAAAGAGGGGATGGAGGCTATATCAGAGACCGCCACAGAAGGAGGCAGTGCCTGTGGTTGCTGAGGCCCCTGAGTTTCTATTATCCCACAAAATAAATGTCCTTCTAAATGAATTACAGTAAGCAACATTCATCTTTCACACTCATGGTCAATGAACACTGGTTAACACTTATGCTACATCCTTAAGTCTAAGTACATTTTTCCCTTTACCTTTTTAGACACTTTGGATAACTTGTGTAACTCCTAGTAACAAGCAATAATATTCCCCTGGAACTAAAGTTTGATATACCTTTGATATACTTTATCGAAAAAGAACACTTTCGTAGGTTAAAACATATCCAAAAAGATGTCTTATAAAAAGCAGTAACTTCCACTTATAATACTCTACCTAAGAAAGAGGTGGGGTAGTAATAACAGAAGGAGAGACAGGAGTAAGACCACCGTATAACACTAACAACTAAAGAATCTAGAAGTAAACACCACAAAACCCCAACAGGTTCTGTAAGAATTGAAGACAAGAGAGGAATAACAGAGAGTGAATAAAAATCTATTTTCAGATCTTCAGTGACTAGGATAGGGAAAGAAAATAATGAAAAACCAAAACAGCAACAACCACCCCCCCCCCACTGGCCAAAAAAAAAAAAAATCGGTTTAGGATTACATACATATCCAGAAAGTGTATGTGTGCAAGTACAGGGTGATTACAGTTCCAATAAGCTGGAATTTAAAAGATTGAAGTAGCAGCAAGTAGATGAAAGGCGGCCCCTTTAACATTTGCTCCTAGAGTCCAGCAATTCCCAGCAGTTGGCTGGAGACTAAGCTGGATGATCCTGGGGAGCTCCAACAAAAGGAAGACAATGCGTGAAACAACTTGATAAATGATTGCTCTGTCAGGGGACTGTGGATGGAGACATCTGGGAACAGAGGAAGGAATGTATCTAATTTAGAAGGCCTTGGTGGGGGAGGGGGAGAGAACAGGAAGGCAGAATGGCAGACAGGAGAAAGACTATCTTATAACACTAACACCAAAGAACCTAGAAGCAAACCCCACAAGCCCAAACAGATTCTATAAGAAATGAAGTCATTAGAGTTATAAGAAGAGACTTCTCACAGTCCATTTCCTCCCAAGTCACTAGCATTCTAGGGTGGAAGTTTTCACCTTCCATAACCAGTTTTCTAGTCTCAAGTCCAAGCTTAAAAAAACACTGCTTTCTGTTACTTCATTTACTAGGGATGACATGAAATACAAACTCCATTCCCCTTGTCCATGCCTTAAGGTTGATGATTCAGAAGTAAAAGCCAGAAGTACAAGAGCCCAAATTTTTGCTCAATCCAAGGAAACATGAATTACCCTAAAACAAAAACTAGGAGTTCACATGTGGGGTCCAGCACAAATTCTCCTCGTAACCGTCCTCTAGAATGTGTGCACAGCTATTTATACAACCTCTTCCTGAGAACTGATACTGGTCCCATAGGACTTCCCTGTTTGGGGAAAACTCAATGGTGACAAACTCAGTCAACACTGAGAAGTAGGCAGACAAAGTATCTCAGTTTGAGAAAAGGGTTGTTGGAATTAGTAGTGGTAAAAACATAGGTTCTTCACAATCAGTTACCCAAAGAGTAATTAATTCAAAAGGAACATTAATTATTCAAAAGGGACATAGCCCAAGCATCTGATGAAAGATCATTAAGCAAGTTTACTAAAATGCATGACAAAAGCAGGGATAAGCAAGCAGCATGTAAAGAAGTATTAACTGACAAAATCTTCCTTAAGACATTCCGATTTTTAATGTGATGAACTGGAAACAAGTAATGTGTAAGTACTGTATTATTGTATATAGAATCTATTGTATATAAAACCTTTTCTAAAGGCCAAATTCAGCTTTGACTATAATTAAGCATAATTAAAATGAACAGTAAATTGTATTCCAAGAAAGTTAAGAAGTTAGGGAATTTGTCTTTTCTGGTGCACAGTACCTAATCATTGGGGGATTATTGACAATTCATATTCCATGGCCCAAAATCTAATTTATTACTATATTGTATTTCAGAACATCTGACATATTAATTAAAGGTCAGAGAGACAGTACTGTGTTTAAGGGGACAGGACAACTATGAGAAAACAACCATTTAAGTGGGTTAAATTGGAGAGTCTTGCCCTATTAAGTTTAATTTTTTTTTGGGGGGGGGGGTTATAAAAGGAGATCCAGTGGTCTATTCTAAGCTAAACGTATAGCCTGTCCAGAATTTGCACTGCATTAAAGAAAAACAGTGTTCTGTGACTAGTCTCACTTGCTAATTTCCCCCAAATCTGCCTTATTAGGCTACATAGATCTAAAAAGGTAATAGGGCTTCCTAAATTTAGAGATGAGAGAAAATGCACTGCACCACAAATCTTACTGTGACAGTTCAGAAAAATATAGTCTTGCAACTATACACAACCCGATCTCTAAATTCTACCTTGCCTTATAATCTTGCTGCCATGGTCTGTTTGTGGGCTATCTACTTCAATCACATAATTTGAAAAGATTTTTAGGTCAACTAGTCAAAGTTGTATATGATACATAAGAGATTGCAAACTGGTGGCATGCAGAAATATTCTGGTCTGGTCTGTAGTTTGTTTTTATTTAATTGGTTGTGAGATGTTTTTTACTCTGGGAGAGTTTACATAAACATCTGGACATTTCACTTCTCTTGAAAAATCAGAAATCTGATTCTGAGTTATGGTTCTTCATGACAAGATTCAACTAGAGCTACTTACTGAGTGGGACTGTCCCCTTTTAGAATGGACATGGACCCTGCGGTTCAACGACTGTACATCAGGTACACCCCTGATTAAATTACTTGTCTGGCACTGTAGGTATCTGAGTTTTCTACAACTCCATTTGGTGCTGATTTAGCCAATGCCCAGTATGTGTTCTTTTCCAAGTTAAATGTTCATTGCTCCCCCCCCCCGCCCCCCGCCGCCCCCTGGCAGCCCCCAACCAGTTCCAGACATTGCTAGTCTCCTCGTAAAAATTTCCTTGACTTGACACTATCCTTTCACCTGTGCCATCTAAGAATTAACACAGTATTCTCTGACGAGTTAAGAAGACAGGGCTAATACTGCCTTTATTTTGAAAAGTAGTAGATAAGGGATCTCATCACCCTTAATGGCTACAAAATGAACTGCTAAAGAAAATATATACAGCCAGAACATAAGTAAAGCAGGAAGGCAAGAAACTGACAGCTTGGCTAGCAAAGGAGTTCTAATCCATAGTTGAGGAATATTTATTTCTAGGCTGCTGGAAAAGAGATAAAAGGCGACAGCATAATGGATTAATGCCCACAAAGGAAGGGTAGTCTCGTGTTTGAACCTGAAAAATTACTACTGCCACCATTTACGTAAAGCAGTGTTTCCTTAAAGGACCTGCATCAGAACTCCAGAATCCAACCTCAAATCGTTATTTGGGGTGAGGTTACTGAAGCTATATTTTAAACAAGCAATCCAATCCAGTGATTCTAAAAGACACTACATTTTGAAAAATAACTAAGTTCTATTACAGCTGTCTGGACGGGTGGGTGAAGACTTAGAGCTTACACACAGTACTCCTCTGAGCCCTTCTGTCTCTCTCAAGGTGATTTATATGGCCCTTCCTCTGTACTTCCCCACTCACCTTGAATACACCTTGTCTTCTATAAAGCAGTAATCACTCCCTGTTTAACTATATGTAAGAGTTCTCCCAACAGTATTTATCCCTCTGAATAGTAGAGTGCTTGGCACATAGCAGGCACTCAATTTATTAAGGAAATCAGTTGTTCTACTTCAGTTTCTTAAGATTGTACAATGAGATGGTCTGACTAAACGATCTCTAATGATCTAATCCCTCCTATATAGTAAAAGCCTAATATGCAAACTGTCCCCTCGACAAAGTTCAACCACTCGCTATGACAGGCGCTGACCACCAGGGGGCAGCGTGTAAAATGGCTGGCAGAGGGTGGCAGTGGAGGTGCTGCTGGACCCGATGAGAGCAGCCCACGGTGGGATGGTGGAGCAGGTGAGTGGGTGGTGCCAGGCCAAGGCGGGTGCAAGCGGGGCCCGATCACCCTGGCGATCACCTCACAGACTGTGACCAGCAGTGGTGGGGGGGAGGGGGGGTTAAGAGGCCACTGCCCAGCTCCCAGGCGCTGAGGCAGCTGGGCGGGGGCCGATGACTCAGGTGCAGGAGGGTGCCCAGGGTCCCAGAGGTCAGCTAGGATCTGCCCTTCCACGCCAGACGCTCATGCTTCAATTGCCGGCCAGGCCTAGGGACCGCACCCATGCATGCATTTCGTGCACCGGGCCTCTAATATTTAGTATTCTAGCTTGTTTTTATGCAGTAGACAAGTGTTTCTCAACCTTTTTTGCACCATCACACCCTTAAGGAAACTTTTTACGTCTTTCCTCCTAATTGTCCCAAACTAAGAATTTTAGTGTCACAGTGTTGACCTGGGGTTGTGAATACAAAATACAATATACAGATGATTTTTACAGAATTGTACCCCAGAAACCTGTAATTTTATTAACCAATGTCACCCCAATAAACTCAATTAAAAAAATAAGTATCAGTTTATGTAGTGTGGCCTTTTAGAAGGCCACAAACCACTATAATCGCTTAAAGATCTCTTTTTTTCCCACCCTATACACAAAAGAAACAATTTTCACCCCCTCTGTGGCAATATAACCCCCTTGAGAATTCATTCAATAGTATAAATATTTAACAATAACAGTAAAATGACAGAGAAAGAATGCCAGTTTAGTGCTCAACTACAGTTACTTTTAACTTTTACCAAATCAACACATGATTAGAGTTGATATGTATTGCTAACAAAGTTTAAAATACCTTCATCTGTTCCACGTATAAACTTTCCCCAAACTGGGTATTGCACTAATAGTATTCCTATTAAAATCTATTGACTATTATTGAAATAAACTACATATGAAAAGTGTTTTTAAGGATTTTTTTAGATACAGTAATACTACGCTTTCACACACACATTGACTTTTACCAGTTAATATCACTTGTATCAGTTCAAAGAATTAACCCTCCAGTTTGCCGGTGATGTAAGTGTCCCACCCCCGAAAACAGTGCAGCATTTGGACAATCAGAAAAAAACCCCAGGCAGACATGTCACACTGACTAACATCACCCAATTATCTGATGGTCATCCAGGTTTATGAAAGCTGCAATAAAAAAGACAGATAAAAACAAGTGTTTGTGAGGATATGAAGAGATTGGAACCCTCATACACTACTAATGGGAACAGAAAATGGTACAAAAAGTATGAAAATTATCTCTTCAAGAGAGATGAAAACCTATGTCCACATAAAAACTGATATATGAAATGTTCACAGTAGCTTTATTCATAATAGCCAATGTGGAAACAATTACATCAACTAATAAATAAGCAAACTGTGGTATTATTCATTAAATGGAATATTACTTGGCAATCAAGGAATGAAGTACTAATACCTGCACACATGGATGGACCTTAAGAACATTATACTAAGTGAAAGAAGGCAATAACAAAAGGTCATAGTTCGTATAATTCTACTTACAGAAAATGTCCACAACAGGCAAATCCAGAGGCAGAAAGTAGATTAATGGTTTTCAAACAATGGAAAAGGAGAGAAGAGTACAAGGTGACTGCCAAAAGGTTTGGGGTTTCTTTTAGGGATGATAAAAAAATGTTCTAAAATTGATTGTGGTGATGGTTGCACAGCTCTATGAATATACTAAAACCATTGAATTGTATACTTTAAGTGGGTAAATTGTATGGTCTGTTAATATCTCAATGAATTGTTACTGGGTGGAGTTGGGGAGAGAGTCTTTGAAAAATAGCAGTAAATGTAATTTTGTGGTTGTGGTTGGTTTTCATTTTAAAGTAATGCTCCAATGATACCATTTCAAAATGGATATATTTTTTTAAATGGTCAAGTTTAATTTAATGAATTCAGGTTGGACAGTAGTACACAGAATCAAATTACTGAAGGCAATTATTAAAAACTGACAATTCTCAGAGGGAAGGGGGGAAGAAGAGATTAGCTAAAGAACTTATATGCATATATGCATGACCCATGGACACAGACAATAGTGTGGTGAAGGCCTGGGGAAGAGACAGGAGTGGGGAGAAGGGGGGTCAATGGGGAAAAAAAGGAGACCTCTGTAATACTTTCAACAATAAAGATATATTTTTAAAAATCCATATACAATTCAAGCAAAAGCTAGGATGTTTTGGAAGATATTCTAGACCAGTGGTTCTCAACCTTCCTAATGCCACGACCCTTTAATACAGTTCCTCATGTTGTGGTGACCCCCAACCATAAAATTATTTTCGTTGCTACGTCATAAGTGTAATTTTGCTACTGTTATGAATCGTAATGTAAATATCTGATATGCAGGATATATTTTCATTGTTACAAATTGAACATAATTAAAGCATAGATTAATCACAAAAACAATATGTAATTATATATGTGTTTTCTGATGGTCTTAGGCGACCCCTGTGAAAGGGTCGTTCGACCCTCAAAGGGGTCGCGACCCACAGGTTGAGAACCGCTGTTCTAGACCATAAATTTACTGAAACAGGAAACATGTCGATTTAATAATTTCAGTATCAGGCACTATGCTTGATAGCATATAGGCTTTACATACACAGTATTTATAATCCTCCCAACAACCTTGCAAGGTAGGCATTACTGTCTTCCTTTGAAATAACTCAAAACCAAATATCCTCAGGACCAGAAGAGAACAGTTCAATTAATTAATCTAAGGTTCAGTTTCCTGATCTGTGAAAGAGATAATGCAACCTGTATCAGAGTTGATGTGGGAGCCAAGTGAAATATGTTATATTAAGAGCTTAATATTTTTTTAAGTATATTTTATTGATTTTTTTACAGAGAGGAAAGGTGAGGGATAGAGAGTTAGAAACATCGATGAGAGAGAAACATCGATCAGGCGCCTCCTGCACTCCCCCTACTGGGGATGTGCCCGCAACCAAGGTACATGCCCTTGACCGGAATCGAACCTGGGACCCTTGAGTCCGCAGGCAGACGCTCTATCCACTGAGCCAAACCGGTTCTGGCTAAGAGCCTAATATTAAAGTCACTTAAGTTTCTGTGTTTCATTACTGCAGCTTCAGCAAAAACAGATGTAGCATTCAGATAGCTAGCAAAATGTGTATAAATGACTAGAGTTATGATTAATACTCAAAGATAATCAATACCGTTACATTCACCAGGGTTCTCTTTAAGTTGTGACCACTTAATCATGCAACATGAGCAACGAATTATGGAAACATAGCATTTACAAATAGAGATTATTGTATTGGTCAAATTAACAGTTAATCTAGCATATATTTTATGATATGCATTGCTATAATTTTGCTAAATAAGTAAATATATAGATGGTCATTATGACTTACATAAGCAAAGTAATTATTTCTAGGGTCATCTGAGAGCCCAGCACTGAGCTGTTTTTAAAACCAGTAAAAACACTGCAGCTACAACTCACAGGAATGATGCAATCTTGCACTTCTCCCCACTGGATATTTTCAAAGAAGCCTTGGCTGGAAGTTGAGAATCAAGTCAGACTACACAAAGTATAATTTAGGCTTAGGGTGGAACAATTCTTTCCCCAGCATTAAAACCTGACAGGCAACCTAGCCTTGAGAGAAAGCTGGTAGGAGAGGAAAGATCAATCAAGGCCTAAGAGACAGGAGCCATGGGGTGTGTGTTAGGGATAGAAGTGGGGGAGGGTTAGAGATAACTGAGCGTGAGGAACTACAAAGGCTGATGGAGGATAAATTGGCTGATGTAACATCTTGGAGAATTAGGATACAAAATAAGAGTGACAGATGGAACAATAGCCAAAGGACATTATGGCTAGAAAGGTAGGACCACTCAGCACATCTGCAATGTTTATCAGGAACCTGTGTGCACTATTTGCCACATATATGTGAACACAGATTATGTGCATTTATCATGTAGCACCATACTGGATAGTCTGACCAGTTAAATAGCCCAACCTGTGAAAGATATAATGTACATAAAATGCCAAGAAACAGCAGAATCTCAGTACTAAGTTGTCTGACATGAAGTGAACAGCCAGAAACAATCTTATAAAAAGCTAGCACAAGAAACCACTTCCAAACCTAAGTGTGGAGCTAATAAAGTTAGGGGCAAAGACATACAAAGATCAACGGAAATAAAATTAATCAATGTGCTGCAGTGCAGTGCAGGCAAAGGGTGCACAATTAGTGGGACTAGATAAAAGTACATCCCATACACTATGTTAGGCCAAGAATGATATAAAAGGATACATATTGTATAACTCTACGTATTTTCTAAGACATGCAAATCTAATCCCTAGTGACAAAAATCAGATCAGCAACTGAATGGGGCCAGGTATGTGTGTATGGGGAATGGGGCAGATATGACTTAAACAGCCTAAGTTTCTGGAGAAATGAACATTGTTTGTATTGTGTTTGGGGTGGTGGTTACAAAGGTGTACACAGTGGTTGGAACTCAACAGTATACCTATAATCTGTGTACTTTTTTGTATACAAATTATACTTCAATAAAGCCTTTTTTTTTTTAAAGACTGGGAAGTATAATGCATTCTCTATCAAGATTTCTTCTCAAAATGGGTAAAAGTTTAGGCCATCAAGTGGTAAATAGTGGTAACTCTGCAATGTATAGAAATCTCCATTACCCAGAAGTCTGCCTCCAAGGAAATTTTAAAGAGCCACAATTTTACCTCTCACCTTAAGCACAGATTGTAGCAAATAACACTTTGCGTCCTGACATTTTTTTCCCTTACTATGTGCAAAACTGGTACAGTGAATTCATCAATATTACTTTCACTAACTACAACTTAAGTTGCTATAATGTTTTCCTTCCATTTATATTAATAAAAGGGTAATATGCTAATTAGATCGGACGTCTTC
>NW_005871067.1:7642037-7657159 GCF_000147115.1 Myotis lucifugus | reverse complement strand
AGTGTGCCAGCTGACTGCCCTAACTGCCCCCCTGCGGCCTGATCGCCCCTCACTGCCTCAGCGTGCCGGCCTGGTCGCCCTAACTGCCCCTCATTGCTGGCCAGGTCGCCCCAACTGCCCTTCCCTGCCAGCCTGGTCACTCCTAACTGCCCCCCCCTTCTGGTCACCCCTTACTGCCTTCCCTGCGGGCCTGGTTGCCCCCAACTGCACCCCTGCTGGCCTGGTCGCCCCACACAGCCTGCTGTTCAATCGTTTGGTCGTCCCTCACTAACCCCCCCTGCCGGCCTGGTGGTAGGCAGCCATCTTGTGAGGGTGTGATGGTTAATTTGCATATTACCGCTTTATTATATAGAATTATTGCCTCTCTAAGAAGCAAATACAGTACAGAAAATTTCCCATTTTATAAGGCAAAACTGTATTATCAAGAGGTGACCCTCAGCCCTAGCTAGTTTGGCTCAGTGGATAGAGCATCAGCCTGAGGACTGAAGGGTCCCAGGTTAGATTCCAGTCAAGGGCCAGGGTTGTGGGCTCAATCCCCACTAAGGGGTGTGCAGGAGGCAGCCGACCAATGATTCTCTCTCATCACTGATGTTTCTAACTCTCTCTCTTTTCCTCTCTGAAATAAAAAAATATTAAAAAAAAAAAAAAAGAAGAGGTGACCCTCAAAGAAAACATAAAGCTAGTCAATGGCTGTTACTAGTGTGGACCCTGAGAAAGAAGACACCTACTAAGAAGGGCTCTAGATGGCTAACTGGGCTCAAATTTAAGAAAACAAAGCCTAGCAGCCATTTCTACACAGAGGCCTCTCACACTAAACTGCACTTCAGGAAGAAGCCTGTACTGCACTGTGTTTCTATATCCAAATCAGCCCTTATAAAGGAGCTCCTGGAATCCTATTTCAAACAAAGAATTGACAAATTCCCTGTCCAATCTGAGCTATGCAGGTATATTACCCTCTCCTTCAATCCAACTTCACCTATTAGCCAGAACAGCTCCCTTTTGACCAATTAGGGCAGTGCCTTTTGGAGTAAGTGCCTTTTGGAGTAATCAAATTTCGATGATCCGTTTATTTGCATGAAGACAGACCTATCAGGGACCAAGGACAGTGACTTCTATGTAAGTCACCTCCTCCTGAGAGGGCACTTTCCCTTTCCATGGAGAGACTTCCACTGAAACCTTGGTAGAACAATGCAGAGCAGAGCTGTCTAGCCAGGGGGGGACATCCTAATAGCTGTGTTGTTTTTCAGAGCCATGAGGTAGCACAAGTGAGCTGTCTGCACAGAATAAAGTTTCCTTCTTCACCACACCCCAAACTGGGGAATCCTATTGCTGTTGAGTAGACACCAAAGACCTTCGGTTAACACTAGGCCTATATTTAAATTGTTCTAAATGCTATTTCTACTAAAATACATACCACAGAAACTTGTTGAATGAATGTAATAACGCCCATTAAATCTCTTTCTCAAGAATTAGCAAGACTAAAACATTCAATAAACTGCTAACTATCTGATAATGCTATGTTAAATTCTTATTAAATATATTTTAATTGATTTTTTTGGGAGAGACACACATAGGTTTGTCGCTCCACTTATTTATGCATTCATTGTATGTGCCCTGATAGGGGATCAAATCCACAACTGTGGCATATCAGGATAGTGCTCTAACTTACTGAGATACCCAGCCAGGGCTATTTTAAATTCTTCAAAGATTAAGAATTTTCCTATTGTGAGAGAACACATTCGACAACAATGTCAATGTGACATATGTAGCAAGAGATTTTAAAAAGATTAATAACTTTGATATTTTTAGGAATTTATCAGATGAAAATAATCACAAATGTGCACATTTGATATCCACTGGTACTTCTGAAGGCTCCAAACTGGAGGCAGCTTACTTAAATTTAGAGCCTAAACTCTTAACTAACATCCTATATGGCTTTACCCATTTTATCATTCAGAGCATGAATAAGAAGGAAGGAATTTACCAATATTTGACAGCCAAGGAAATAACAAAAAAATATAAGGGACAATAAAGATCTAGGATGAGAAAACAATGAAAAAGAATTATATATTCCATCTTCTTGACCCACAAATTAAAAAATTCTAAGCTTGGTATTAGTAATCATTAGTAATCATATATACAAGGTGGGGCAAAAGTAGGTTTATAGTTGTGAGCACACAAAACAGTTTATTTTTGTATTATTAATAATTCTATTATTTTCTATACGGACTATAAAGCCCACTTTTGTCCTACCCTGTATATATAAATCACTACTTGTTTCTCTAGCTTACCTTTTAACTCTGTAGCTGCCTAGGTTCAAATACTTTACATGAAATTGATCTCTGTTAAGGGAACTGTATTCAAAGCTATTTAAGTAAACAGAGCACTCAATTCCATTAGCACTAATTGCTGGCCTCATAATTTCACCATTTCAACTTCTCAAACACAGGATGGAAAAGGTATGAAACATTAAAAGCAATTCTAAAAACAACTTCTTCCCAGAAATCATCAAATAGATGGATGATTGATCGAAAGATAAAAAACTTTGCCCTAGCTAGTTTGGTTCAGTGGACAGAAAGTCGGCCTACAGACTTAAAGGTCCCTGGTTCAGTTATGGTCAAGGGCACATTCCCAGGTTGCAGGATTGATCCCCAGTAGGGGGCGTGCAGGAGGCAGTCGATCAATGCTTCTCTTTCATCATTGATGTTTCTATCTCTCTCCCTTCTCCCTTCCTCTCTGAAATCAATAAAAATACATTAAAAAAAAAAAGGAAAGGTAAAAAACTTCAAATTATTTGCAGAATATAGCAAGGACTAATTATATAAACAGAAATTGTTAAAGACCAACATTTTCAAACTCCAAATTCTGACTCATTTATAAACATCCACCCTCCATTTCATGAAGATAAGCTACCAAGAAGGCCTACAGTAAAAGTCAGAATAACTGTTAATCCACCATGGCCCAGACTCAGATTTTCCAGACTGTTCTACACAATTGTATGACATCTCCTCATTTTATTCTACAGCACACATTTCAACTGTTAAAAGACATAGTAATTTAGGTAGAGAACCAAGATGGCAGCATAGGTAAATGCCTGTACTCAGAGCTTCCCACAACCACATCAAAATTACAACTAAAATACAGAAAAACCATCATCCAGAACCCCCTGAAAGCTAGCTGAATGGAAGTCCGACAACTAGAGAAGAAGACAGTACACTGAGACTGGTATGAGGGGCAGAGGTGCTGAACAGACTGAACAAGCACTCACGTTTACCTCTTTTTTAATCGGGAAGATTGTCTCTGTAGAGGACCCCATTACCCTGTGAGGAGCAAGGGGTCCCAGCCCCATACCAGACCCCCAGCCCAGGCTCCCAGAGCTGGAAAGGTCCCCACAACTACAGGTTGTAAAAACCAGCAGGGATTGGGGCTCAGTGACATGGAGGCTGCTGGAGACCCAGGTGTTCCTTTTAAAGGGCTGGCCGACAAACTGAACTTACAAGGTCTCGCCTTCCTCTGAGCTTCAGACACATACTAGAAGGAACTGGATTGTCTGGCATCGGGGCATGAACTTGGGGGTGGCTTTCTCCCAGACTGAGGTGCTCACAGGGGTCATTGTTTCTACGCTGGGATATAGTGGCAGGGTTGACTGGCAGCCATTTCTGTTTGCTCCACCCTGATGATTCCCTAAAGCCCCACCTCATCCATTTTATAGCCCCACACAACCTGTTTGCAGCAGCTTTTGCATTTGAATGGCCTATTCTTGCTCAGGCTTCAGACTTTGCTAAAATTTCTCAAACAAGCTGCAGCTGGGTCAGGGAGCCCCAAACATGTCAATAAAAGGCCCAATACACGGCACTAGCACCAGCCTGCCTTGCTTCACAGCTGGGCCTCCCCTGGGCACTTCCAAACCTAATACAAATAGGAGGAAACTGGAGATCTCTCTATAGCTCCTGCCAGGATGGTCCCAGGCAGTGGCTGACTTTGAACCTCCCTGGAGACCCAACAACCAGCGAACCCAATGGTCAGCATCAGACCATACCAAATTATAACTCTACACATCTATAAACGACACACTCAAGGGGCAGAATCAGTGAACAACAAAGCCCCACTGAAGCAAGTCCTGTTCCATAGGGGTATGTCCTGCACAGCAGCTCTCCCACTGTAGTCACAGAAGGTCCTCATAGCCAATTGGCCTGGAGGTCAATTCCTCCCAGTAACACCAACAGCAATCAAGTCTCAACTACAAAACTGTGCACTCAACCCACACAGGGGCACACCCACATAGAGTGCCCAGCTCAGGAGACTGGGGAGACGGAGACTGAGCCACTGGGCCTACAGGACACCTAATACACAAGGCCACTCTACCAACTCAAAGAGACATAGCAGCTCAACCTAATGCATAAAAATAAACACAAGGAAGCAGCCAAAACACGGAAATAAAGAAACAGGTTGCAAATGAAAGAAATGGAAGAAAGCAAATTATTGGATATAGAATTCAAAACAATCATTATAAGTTTACTCAAGAATCTTCCTGAGACCTCCAAGGAACTCAATGAGACTTTCCAGGATATTGCCAAATAAAATGGGAAAGGACCAATCAGAAATTAAGCAAACACTGACTGAAACGAAGAGTAATATACAGGGATTCAACAGTAGAGTAGAGGATTCTGAGAATCAAATCAAGGATTTGGAATATGAGGAAGCAAAAAACACCCAATCAGAAGACCAAAAAGAAAAAAGAATCCAAAAATATGAAGCTAGTGTAAGGGGCCTCTGGGACATCAAGTGTACGAACATTTGCATTATGGGGATGCCAGAAAGAGCAGAGAGAGAGCGCAAGATATTGAAAACCTATTTGGGATTAAAAATGGCAGCAGAGTAGGTGGATTCTGCACGGACATGCTCCCAGGAACAAGCTGGAATTACAACTGAAATACAGAAAGGCTTCGTGATTAATCAAAGGAAAACACACAAGAGAGAACCCTGATACCCAAGGACCGTAGATGGAAACCACATAGACAGTGGTAGGAGGGAGAGAGGCACGAAAGGGCTGGCCGGGCACCCACAGATAGAAGCTTAAGTCTTGGAGAGAGATATCTCAGCTGTATGTGTGGGGGGGTGCCACTGAGAACTCAGGGATCTAATCCTGAAGGTGGGCTCCCCAGCAGAGAGCACCAAATGGAGGAAGGTACCCACATAATATCTAGCTGTGAAAAGCAGTGGGGTGTGTCTGCCAGGGAGTGGCAGCTGAAAGTTTGGGCACCCTATTGAAAGGTGAAACAACAAAAATTACCTGCGGAGCCACCCAACTTGTGCTCTGGCAGAGGGAGGGTGAAGTGGCCTGGAGCTGTGAGAGCAGAACCCAGGACTGAGTTCTGCTCTCACAGCACAGAAGTGGGGATAGAGCTCAGAAGGCAGACACCCCAAGTTTCCTGGGCTGAGTCATTCACTCATACAGCTGAGGACATTTTTCCGACATAGACATTTGCCTTGCTTGGGCAAGACAGTCGACACACCCTATTGGTAAACACCTTGCCCTGAGGCCACTTAAGAGATTAAAAGTAACAGTTAGCCTCCAGGCAGAAGCAACTGACCCAACCTGTTGAAAAACTTTCCCTACACCTGAGGACAATTGCTTGGGGGCCATTCAAGTCAGAATCCTATTAGTCTGTAGAAAGAGGCGGTCTCTGGAGGCTTTGAGTCTTTCCCTAGCCTTTAACACTGTCCTGCACTAGAAATTGAGAGGTGTAGAGGATCTACCTAATACATAGTCACAAACCCAAATAGACAACCAAAATGAGGAATCAAAGAAACAACCACCAAATGAAAGAACTAGCGAATTCTCCAGAGGAGATAAATGAAGCATATATAAGAAATTTATCTAAAACAAAGTTCAAAGTAATGATGTTAAAAATGCTCAACAGTATGAAAAAAGATACCCTATATAATAAAAGCCTAATATGCTAAGTTTTCAGTTGTCCGGTTGACTGTTCAAAGTGTAATAAGTTAATGATATGTAATGGCCGCTCAACCACTCACAATGAAATGCACTGACCACCAGGGGGAGACAGTTGACAGGACGACCACTTCTTATGATGTGCACTGACCACCATGGGGCACACCTTCCAACCAGAAGGGTAGTTAGCTGCTGGGGTCTGGCCCATTGGGACTGAGTGAGATGGGCCGGCATGCCCTGGAGCCCTTCTGTGGGCCCTCCCTGGCCCGATCGTGCACCGGTGGGGTCCCGTGGCCTGGCCTGTGTCCTCTCGCAATCCGTGACCCTCATGGGATGTCGGAGAGCCGATTTCAGCCCAATCCCGCAGGCCACTTCAATTGGGAGGGCGCCCAACGCAGGACTCATAGCTGGCAAACACTGCTGTGGCAGCGTGAGCCTCTCCCGATCGGGACTGATAGGGCACAAGCCCGGGGCCGGCACAGTGGGGCTGGGATGAGTGGGAGTGGCAGGCAGGAGCTGCAGGCGGTGTTGGACTGCGGGTTTCAGCCCAATCCCTGCAGGCCACCCAGAGGGGCCCCAGCCATGCACAGTTTTGTGCACCAGGCCTTTAGTAGTAACTATGAAAAAAGAACAGTCTGGGATAAAGAATGACATAACACAAATAAAGAACACATTGGAAAGAATACACAGCAGCCCTAGCCGGTTTGGCTCAGTGGATAGAGCGTCAGCCTGCGGACTCAAGGGTCCCGGGTTCGATTCTGGTCAAGGGCATGTACCGTGGCTGTGGGCACATCCCAAGTAGGGTGTGTGCAGGAGGCAGCTGATCGATGTTTCTCTCTCACCGATGTTTCTAACTCTCTATCCCTCTCCCTTTTTCTCTGTAAAAAATAAATAAAATATATTTTAAAAAAAAGAATACACAGCAGATTAGGGGAAGTTGAGGACTGAATCAGTGAATTAGAAGACAGAGTTGAAAATTTCACTCAATTAGAGAACCAAAAAGAAAAATCAAAAAACAGGAGGACAGCTTAAGGGAGCTGTGGGACAATGTGAAACGTAACAATATTAAAATAGCAGGTGTGTTATAAGAGGCAGAAGGAGAGAAAGGAATAGAGATGATTTAAGAAATAATGGCACGCGCCGAAACCGGTTTGGCTCAGTGGATAGAGCATCAGCCTGCGGACTGAAGGGTCCCAGGTTCGATTCCGGTCAAGGGCATGTACCTGGGTTGCGGGCACATCCCCAGTGGGAGATGTGCAGGAGGCAGCTGATCGATGTTTCTCTCTCATCGATGTTTCTAACTCTCTATCTCTCTCCCTTCCTCTCTGTAAAAAATCAACAAAATATATTTTAAAAAAAAAAGAATTAAAAAAAAAGAAAGAAAGATTGGCACAAAACTTCTCTATCCTGATAAAGGAAAAAATCACAGAAGTTCAGGAGGCACAGAGAAGCCCAAACAAGAAGAACCCAAACAGACCCACACCCAGACACATCATAATTAATAATGCCAAAAACTAAAGACAAAGAATTTTAAAGAATATATTTTACTGATTTTTTACAGAGAGGAAAGGAGAGGGATAGAGAATTAGAAACATCTATGAGAGCGAAACATCGATCAGCTGCCTCCTGCACACCCCCCCCCCCCACTGGGGATATGCCCGCAACCAAGGTACATGCACTTGACCAGAATCGAACCTGGGACCCTTGAGTCCATAGGCCGACGCTCTATCCAAACCGGTTAGGGCAAGACAAAGAATCTTAAAGGTAGCAAGAAAAAAGCAAACTGTTACCTACAAAGGAGTTCCCATAAGGCTGACAACTGATTTCTCATCAGAAATTCTACAGGCCAGAAGGGAATGGCATGAAGTACTCAAGATAATGGAAAGCAAGGATCTGAAACCAAGATTACTATATCCAGCAAGGCTACCCTTCAATATAGATGGTGACATAAAGAGTTTCCCAGACAAAAAATAGGCTAAAGGAATTCATCACCACCAAGCAAACATTATAAGAAATGCTAAAGGGATTACTGTAAGGTAAGGGATTGCTGAAAAAAAGCAACACAGAGAGAAACCTAGCGATACAAAATTAAAATGGCTATAAATAAGTACCTCTCAATAACACTAAATGTAAATAGATTAAATGCTCCAATCAAAAGGTGTAGGGTAGCTGGAAAGATACAAAACATAACCCAACTATATGCTATATACAAGAGATCCAAACCAAAACAAAAGAAACACAGGATGAAAGTGAAGGAATGGAAAAAAAAATAAAATCAGAACTGAAAGCAGCGAAGTAAACACTGACACCACAGAAATACAAAGGATTGCAAGAAAATACCAAGAACAATTATATGCTAAAAGCTGGACAATGTTGATGAAATAGACAAATTCCTAAAAAAATACAATCTCCCCAAAAATCAGGAAGAATCAAAAAACCTGAATAAACCAATAACAATCTATGAAATAGAAGAAGTACTCAAAAAACTCCCACCAAACAAAAGCCCAGATCTGGATGGCTTCATAAGGGGAGCTTGCCCAAACATTAAAAGAAGAACTATTACTTATACTCCTCAAACTATTGCAGAAAATTCAAGAGGAAGGAACACTTCCAAACTCTTTTTATGAGACCAGCATTATCCTAATTCCAAAACCAGATAAAAACACTACAAAGAAAGAGAATTACAGGCCAATATCCTTCATTTATATAGATGCTAAAATCTTCAACAAAATATTAGCAAATCACATCCAGCAATATATTAAAAAGATCATACAACATGATCAAGTGGGATTTATTCCAGGGATGCAAGGCTGGTACAAAATTCGTAAATCAGTAAACGTAATACATCACATAAACAAATAAAAAGACAAAAATCACATGATCATATCAAGAGATGCAGAAAAAGCATTCGACAAAATCCAACACCCATTTTTGATAAAAATTCTCAGCAAAGTTGGAATGGAGGGAGCATATCTCAACATGATAAAGGCCATATATGACAAACCTACAGACAACATCATACTCAATGGGCAAAAACGAAAACCACTTCCCCTAAAAACAGGAACAAGACAGGGATGCCCACTTTCAACCACTCCTGTTCGACATAGTACTGGAAGTGCGAGCTATAGTGAAGAGACAAGAAGAAGAAATAAAAAAGCATCATTATTGGGAAAGGAGAAGTAAAAGTGTCATTATTCACAGACAATATGATATTGTACATAAAAAAACCCCAAGGACTCCATCAAAAAACTAGTAGATGTAATAAATGAATCCGGCAATGTAGCAGGATACAAAATTAACAACCAGAAATCTATGGCTTTGTTTTTCCACCAATAATGAACTCACAGAAAGATAAACTAAAAAAACAACCCCATTTACCACTGCACCAAAAAAATTAAGATACCTAGGAATAAACTTAACTAAGGAGGTAAAAGACCTCTATTCGGAAAACTACAGGATGTTGAATAAAGAGATAGAGGAAGACATAAACAAATAAAAGAATATAGCGTGTTCATGATTGGTAGAATCAACATCATTAAAATGTCCATACTACCTAAGGCAATATACACATTAAATGCAATCCCCATTAAGATACTAACAGAGTATTTCACAGACCTAGAACGAACTCTCCAAAAATTCATCTGGAATTAAAAAAAAAAAGGCCCCAAATAGCTGCAGCAAACCTGAGAAAGAAGAAAAAAAATTGGAGGGATCAAAATACCAGATATCATGCTATATTACAAAGCCACTGTTCTCAAATTGCCAGGTATTGGCACAAGAACAGACATATAGAGCAATGGAAAAACAGAGAACCCAGAAATCGACTCAAGCCATTATGCTCAAATAATAGTTGACAAAGGAAGGAGGCAAGAGCATACAATGGAGTCAAGACAGTCTCTTCAATAAATGGTGTTGGGAAAATTGGACAGATACTTGTAAAAAATGAAACTAGACCAACTTACACCATACACTAAAAAAAACCCTCAAAATGGATAAAGGACTTAAACGTTAAGATGGCAAACGATAAAAATCTTACAGGAATCCACAGGCAGCAAAATCTCTGACATATTTTGAAGCAGTATCTTTACCGATACAGCTCCTAGGGCAGTGATGGCAAACCTTTTGAGCTCGGCGTGTCAGCATTTTGAAAAACCCTAACTTAGCTCTGATGCCATGTCACATATAGAAATTTTTTGGTATTTGCAACCATAGTAAAACAAAGACTCATATTTTTGATATTTATTTTATATATTTAAATGCCATTTTTAACAAAGAAAAATCAACCAAAAAAATGAGTTCGCCATCACTGTCCTAGGGCAATGGAAACTAAAGAGAAAATTAAAAATGGGACTGCATCAAAATAAAAAGCTTCTAAAAAAAATAAAAAATAAAAGGCTTCTGCATAGCAAAAGAAACCATCAACAAAACAAGAGAGCTCACTCTATGGGAGAACATATTTGCCAATGTTATCTCTGATAAGGGTTTAATCTCCAAAATTTACAGGGAACTCATACAACTTAACAAAAGGAAGATAAACAATCAAATCAAAAAGTGGGCAAAGGACCTAAATAGATACTTTTCAAAAGAGGACATACAGAAGGCCAAGAGACATATGAAAACATGCTCAAAGTCACTAATCATCCGAGAGATGCAAATCAAAACAACAATGAGGTACCATCTCACACCTGTCAGAATGGCTATCATCAACAAATCAACAAAGGACAAGTGCTGGTGAGGAAGAGCAGAAAAAGGAACCCTTGTGCACTGCTGGTGGGAATGCAGACTGGTGCAGCCACTGTGGAAAACAGTATGGAGTGTCCTCAAAAAATTAAAAATGGAACTCCCATTTGACCCAGTGATCCCACTTCTAAGAATATATCACAAGAAATCAGAATCACCAATAAGAAAGGATATATGCAGCCCTATGTTGATAGCGGCACAATTTAGAATAGCTAAGGTTTGGAAACAGTCTAAGTGTCCATCAGCAGAAGAGTGGATTAGAAAACTGTGGTACATCTAAACAATGGAATACTACACTGCACTAAAAAAGAAGAAATGCTTACTATTTGCAATAGCATCGATGGACCTGGAGAGCATCATGCTAAGTGAAATAATCCAGTCGGAGAAGCATAAATATCACATGATCTCACTTATTTGTGGAATATAGTGAACAACGTAAACTGAGGAACAAAAACTAGAGCCAGAGGGGGGAAAATATTCTAGAATATAATAGAAGCAATCCTGTTATTTGCATATTTTTAATATTTCTTATAACTTTTGTGATATCATACCATGTTAGTACAGTTTTGGTAATATTATTATACTTAAAATCCTTTTATTCTTGAAATATTAATGTTTATTGCACATAATATTATTATATGTAAGGCCATTTTTCTTGAATAACTGGTGTTTGTTGCATGTAACATTATTATATTTAAAATAGCTTTTCTTGAAATAAAAAACAAACCTAAAAAAACCTATTTGAAGAAATAATGACAGAAAACTTCCCTTTCCCTGATTAAAGAAATAGACTTACATGTCCAGGAAATGCAGAGAATCCCAAACAAGAGGAACCCAAAGAGGCCCACACCAAGATACATCATAATTAAAATGCCAAGTGTTAAAGACAACGAGAGAAACTTAAAAGCAAAAACAACAACAACAAAAAAGCATTTAGTTACCTAAGGGAGCATCCATATGACTCTCAGCAAAATTCTGAACAGAAACTTTGTAGGTCAGAAGGGAGTGGCAAAAAATACCCAACGTAATGAATAGAAAGGACCTACAACCAAGACTACTCTACCCATCAAAGCTCTTATTTAGAACTAGGGGCCCAGTGCACAAATTCGTGCACTTTGAAAGGAACTGTGGGCCACGAGGCTGCGGTGGGCACAGGGGTGGGTCTTGGCCCACACTCCACGCTCCTGCCTGGACCCTCCTGCCACGGCCCCTGGTGCCCTCTGCCAGCAGCCCTGTTCCCGCTGCCGCCGCTCCCACGCACTGATAGTGCCAGCCCCACTTGCACCCGCTGACAGCATGGAGCAAGTGGGGCCAGAGCCAGAAGCGGCTGCAAGGGGGGCTGTCGCCATTGGTGGGTGTCAATGGCAGCTGCTGTACCGATCGCCCCTCAGGAGCAGGGGGAGGTGGAGAAGCCCTCAGGGGCGATCGGGCCGGCAACTGCTGTTTGCACCCGCTGATGGCACTCGGCGCTGGGTGCGAGCAGCGGCTGTGGGTGTGAGCAGGGTCAGCACTGGCGCCGGCAGCAGATGCAAGTGCCAGGTAGGACTGTGGCGCGTGGGAACAAAGAATTTTCAGTAACCACAAGAGGGTCACCCTGATGACACCGACCAGCACCTTGCCTTGATCTGGCACCCCCACTCTCCTGTCCCACCATCCCACCACCCACAATGTTAGGCGCATGCCCCCTGATGGTAAGCGCACGTCAAAGCGACTGGTTGTTTGGCTGTTCCACTGTTCAATCTATTTGCATATTAGCCTTTTATTATATAGGATAGAAGGTCAGATAAAGAGCTTCACAGACAAGAAAAACCTAAAGGAATTCAATCGCCACCAAACCAGTATTACATGAAATGTTGAAGGGTATTCTTTAAGAGCCATAAGAAAAAAGAGATAAAAAATATTAACAATAAAAAGGGCAATAAATACATATCAATCAACAATTGAATCTAAAAATCAAAATAAATAAGAAATCTAATGAACAAAATAAAATTAAAGTATGAAGAAAATAGAATCACAGGCATAAAAATGGAACAGACTGACGATTCTCAGAGGGAAGGGGGGTGGAAGGCGTGACGAGATTAAACAAAGATCTTATATACATACCAGAGGCCTGGTGCACGAAATTCATGCACTGGGTGTGGGGGGGTTGTCCCTCAGCCCTGACATCACTCTCTCCAATCTGGGACCCCTTGGGGAATGTCCAACTGCTGGTTTAGAAGTCTCACAATCCAGGACTGCTGGCTCCCAACCACTCGCCTGCCTGCCGGCCTGATTGCCCCTAGCTGCTTCTGCCTGTCAGCCTGATCACCCCCTAACCACTCCCCTGGCAGCCTGATTGACGTATACCTGCTCCCCTGCCGGCCCAATTGCCCCCAACTGCCCTCTCCTGCTGGCTTGATCTCGCCCCTAATGGTTCTCCCCTGCCAGCCTGATCTCACCCCCAACTGCCCTCCCCCGCCGCCCAGGTTGCCCCCAATTGCACCCCTGCCGGCCTGATCTTGCCCGTAACTGCCCTCCCCTGCTGGCCTGATCGCCCCTAACTGCCCTCCCCTGCCAGACTGATCACCCATAATGGCCTCTGCCTCGGCCTCCGCCACCATGGCTTTGTCCGGAAGGAAGTCAGACATCCAGAAGATGGCTGGTTGACCTGGTCTAATTAGCTTATTACCCTTTTATTAGTATAGATAGATTATATAGGATAGGATTGCTTCAATGGGGGGGGGGGGCTTTTTCAGCAGGAGGAGATGCTCTTGGCAGACAAAAACACATAATCCCTATGTCTGGACTGATAGCCAGCCATATGCCCTATACTGCCAAACCAGTCATTAAAAATTGAATCACTTTCTTACACTTTACACCAAACAGCTGTTGCCCTTAAAACCACTCCTCAGCTCCCACCTTAGGTTTTGCCTTCACATTTCGCCCAGATTAGGTTGTGATTGGTCAGTTTCTATGCCAGTCAGCATCAAAAGCTCCAACTCCTAAACAGCCATTGGCTCCTGGCAATTCACCCAGTTTAGGTTCTGATTGGTTGGTTTCTATGCCAGTCAACGTCTCCAAGGCCTATCTCCAGGCCTGATGAAAGGGGTGGGGCTGATTAGCAGCCCTAGCAGAGGCCCAGAGAGAACCAGAGGCGGGGCTGCTGGGGAAGCCGGGAGAGAAAGAGGCAACAGCTGATCAACAGCTGCCACAGAGGCTGCAGATCAGACCCTGCCCCTCTCTCTGCAGGCCTCTCTCAGGGCCTGATCTGCAGTCCCCTCAGCAGTCAGTGCTGGGTCGCCACGGCAACCCAGCACTGACTTCCTGTGTTTGGTCAAGCCTTCAGTCATTAGGGACCCTGGCTCTTTATATATATATATATAGACTAGAGGCCTGATGCACAAAATTCGTGCAAGAGTAGGCCTTCCTTCCCCCCGGCTACTGGCATCGGCTTCCCTCTGGCACGCAGGACCCAGGCTTCCCTCCCAACCCCGGCTTCGCCCGGAAGGACATCTGGTCTAATTAGCATATTACCCTTTTATTATTACAGATATGCATCACCCATGGACACAGACAATAGGATGTCGAAGGCTTGGGACGGGGCGGGAAATGGGTGGAGGGTGGCAATGGGGGGAAAAAAGAGGAGCATCTGTAATACTCAACAATGTTTTTTTTTAAAAGGGTAGGGTAATTTAAATGAAGTATGAAAGAATAATATACTCAAGTACTACTCTATTGAAAATAGATGTGACTAAATTATCTAATATTAAGAATTACCCACAAATATTAATATTATCCTTATATAATAAAAGTCTAATATGATGATTGGAGGAACAGTACCCGCCCAAGCAGCCCGCCCCGGTCTGAGGAGCAGCAGTCCTGCGCAGTCCACACTGATATAAGGAGTAGCAGCCACATGCAGCCTGCACCTGTCCAACGAGTAGCAGCTGGGTGAGCAGCCTGCCCTCATCCGGGAACAGCAGCCGCACATGCAGCTCACTCCTGCCCAAGGAACAGCAGCCGCGTAAGCAGTCCTTCCCATGTCCGAGGAGCAGCAGCCGCATAAGCAGAATGCCCCCGTAAGAGGAGAAGCAGCTGCACGTGCTCCTCACTCCCACCCGAGGAGTATCAGCCGCCTGAGGAGCTCGCCCCACTCTGAGGAGCAGCAGCCACACGAGCAGACTGCCTACGTCCGAGGAGCGGCAGGTCTGCGCAGCCCACACTGGTCTGAGGAGCAGCAGCCACGTGAGCAGTCCGCCCTGTCCGAGGAGCAGCAGCCACATGAACAGCACGCCCTGTCTGAGGAGCAGCAGCCACATGAACAGCACGCCCTGTCCGAGGAGCAGCAGCCACATGAACAGCATGCCCTGTCCAAGGACAGCAGCTGTGTGAGCAGCCGCCCCCCACCAGCCAGAGGAGACACCACTGATGCAAACAGTACCCACCA
>NW_005871067.1:7638323-7641937 GCF_000147115.1 Myotis lucifugus | reverse complement strand
AAAGAAACCCCAAAAGAAAGAAAAAAAAGATTCGCCAGAAAGCAGGTAAGTGAAACAGAGGCATGCAGAAATTCAGAAAAAGAATTCAGAATAAGGGTCATACAGTTCATAAACCTGATGGAGGAAAAACTCAATAACTTACGTAAGAATCAAGAAGAAATGGCTGAAAAAGACAATAACTTGTGTAAGAATCCAGAAGAAATGAAGAGTGATATAGCTGCAATAAAAAAACACCATGCAATGTTTCCACAGTAGACTAGCAGAAGCTGAGGACCAAATTAGCGAATTAGAAGACAGGGAAGCAAAACACACACCCTAACTGAACTGCAATTGGAGAAAAATGTTAAAAGACAGGGGCAGAGCTTAACAGAGCTATGGGACAACATGAAATGAAGCAACATATGAATAACAGGGGTGCCAGAACAACAGGAAGAGGAACAAGGGTTAGAAAACCTATTTGAAGAAATAATGTCAGAAAAATTCCCTAAGGTGGGGAAGAAAAAAGTCACACAAGCACAGAGAGTCCCAAACAAGATGAACCCAAAAAGACCCACACCAAGACACATCATAATTACCGTGGCAAATGTTCAGGACAAGGAGAGAATCTTAAAGGCTGGAAAAGAGAGACAGAAAGTTACATACAAGGGATCTCCCATTAGATTATCAAATGATTTCTCAACAGAAACACATCAGGCCAGAAATGAATGGAAGGAAATTTACAAAGTGATGCAAAGCAAGGGACTGAATCCAAGAATACTCTATCCAGCAAGGCTATCATTCAAAATTGAAGGGGAAATAAGGAGCTTCACAGACAAAAAAAGGCTAAGGGAGTTTATCACCAGCAATGCAAAAAATGCTAAAGGGACTGCTGTAAATAGAAGAAATAAAAAGCTAAGAAAGAAAACAGGCACAAAAAATAAAATGGCTACAAACAAGTACCTTTCAATAATAACTTTAAACGTAAATGGACTAAATGCTCCAATCAAAACACATTGAGTGGCTGAATGGATAAAAGTACATGACCCATATATATGCTGTCTACAAGAGACCCACCTCAGAACAAGGGACTCACAAAAACTGAAAGTGAAGGGATGGAAAAATATCTATCTGGCAAATGGGAAAAAAAAAGCTGGGGTAGCAATACTTATATCTGATAAAATAGACCTCAAAGTGAAGGCCATAACAAGAGATAAGGAAGGCCACTTCATAGTACTAAAAGGATCAATAAAACAAGAGGATATAACCCTGATAAACAGATATGCACCCAATGCAGGAGCACCCAAATAGATAAAAAAAACTCCTGGAAGATAACAAGGGAGAAAACTACAACAATACAATCATAGTGGGAGACTTTAATACACCACTGAAATCACTGGATAAATCCTCTAGACAAAAAATAAGCAAAGAAACAGCAATCCTAAATGACTCACTAGATCAAATGGACTTAATTGACATCTTCAGAACATTTCACCTCAAAGCCATGGAATATAAATTCTTCTCAAGTGCACATGGGACATTTTCAAAAATAGACCACATATTGGGTCACAAAAAAAGTCTCCCCAAATTCAAGAAGATTGAAATCATATCAAGCATTTTCTCAGACCACAATGGCATAATTTTAGAAATAAATTACAATAAAAACGATCTAAAAAATTCAAACACTTGGAAGGAGAAAAGCATGCTATTAAACAATGATTGGGTTACCAAAGAGATCAAAGAAGAAATTAAAAACATCCTGGAAACTAATGACAATAATAACACAACGATCCAAAATACATGGGACACAATGAAAGCAGTCCTGAGAGGAAAGTTTATTGCTCTACAGGCCTACCTGAGAAACCTAGAAAAGATGGTAATAAATCATCTAACTCTACAACTCAAAGAATTAGAAAGACAGCAACAAGAAAAGCCCAGACTGAGCAGAAGGAAGGAGATAATAAAGATCAGAGTAGAAATGAATGACATAGAAACCAAAAAAACTATACAAAAGATGAAACCAAGAGCTGGTTCTTTGAAAGGATAAACAAGATTGATGAAACTCTAGACAGGCTCACCAAGAAGCTAAGAGAGAGGACACAAATAAACAAAATCAGAAATGAAAGAGGCGAAATAACAACAGACCCCTCTGAAATACAAAGGATTGCTAAAAAATACTATGGACAACTCTACTCCAACAAACTAGACAACCTGGAGTAAATGGACATATTCCTAGAAAAATACAACATTCCAAAACTCAATCAGGAAGAATCTAAAAATCTCAATGGGCCGATTAACTATGGAAGAAATTGAAACAGTCATCAAAAACCTTCCAGCAAACAAAAGCCCAGGGCCAGATGGCTTCACAGGGGAGTTTAACCAAATATTCAAGGAAGAACTAAAACCTATCCTCCTCAGACTATTCCAAAAAATTCAAGAGGAAGGAACACTTCCCAGCTCCTTCTATGAACCCAGCATCACCCTAATCCCAAACCCAGATAGAGACAACACAATGAAAGAGAATTATAGGCCAATATCCCTCATGAACATAGATGCCAAAATTCTCAACAAAATTCTAGCAAATCGGATCCAGCAGTACATCAGAAAGATCATACACCATGACCAAGTAGGATTTATCCCAGGGATGCAAGGATGGTACAATATCCACAAATCAATAAACGTGATATATCACATAAACAAATTGGAAGATAAAAATCACATAGTCATATCAATTGATGCAGAAAATGCATTTGACAAAATCCAACACCCTTTCTTGATAAAAACTCTCAGCAAGGTGGGAATAGAAGGATCATACCTCAACATAATAAAAGCCATATATGACAAACCCACAGTTAACATCATACTCAATGGGCAAAAACTAAAACCATTTCCCCTAAGAACAGGAACAAGACAGGGATGCCCACTCTCACCACTCCTGTTCGACATGGTACTGGAAGTACTAGACATTGCAATCAGAGAAGAAGAAGATATAAAAGTCATCCACATTGGAATAGAAGAAGTAAAACTGTCTTGATTTGCAGATGACATGATACTGTACATAGAAAACCCTAAAGACTCCATCAAGATACCACCAACATGGCGGCATAGGTAAACACCGGAGACTGCTGCCGCAAAAATACAACTAAAAGACGGAACGGACATCACCCAGAACCACAGGAAGGCTGGCTGAGGAGAGACTCTTCAACTAGAAGGAAAGAGAACAGCATACCGAGGCCCAGAGGCGGCGCAGTGTGAAAAATTTAAAGGTGTGGAGGTGCGCGCGCAAAGCGGGCTGGTGGCTGAGGGCACGGTTGTCATTTTCAATCAGGAGGGAGTCTCAGACTCTGAGCTCCAGATCCGGGCGAGTCTCTAGGGACTCAGACTCAAACGGGAGAAGCGGGATTGTCTAGCATCAGTTGGAACGTGAGGGCAGCTTTCTCTCCGAGGTTTGCAGCGGTTGCCGGGGTTCTGAGAAGCAGATCCTCTGGGAACAGGACTGAGAGCAGCCATAACTGCTCCCTCCGCCGCCCTGTTGATCCCCTGTGACCTGCCCCGCCCAAGCCCAGTGCAGAGCCATTTGCCGGATCGCCTCAGGCAAAGGCTAGATTAGCACTCCCAGAGGACAGAAGTTTCCCACA
>NW_005871067.1:7636583-7638029 GCF_000147115.1 Myotis lucifugus | reverse complement strand
CAATAGCAGACCAGAGGAGCGCAAGAATCAAGCCAAAGATTTGAAATGCGAAGAAGCAAGAACACCAACTGGAAAAGCAAAATGAAAAAAGAACCCGAAAATACAAAGATAGTTTAAGGAGCCTCTGGGACAGCTTCAAACGTACCAACATCAGAATTATAGGGGTGCCAGAAGATGAGAGAGAGCAAGATATTGAAAACCTATTTGAAGAAATAATGACAGACAACTTCCCCCACCTGGTGAAAGAAATACACTTACAGGTCCAGGAAGCGCAGAGAACCCCAAACAAAAGGAATCCAAAGAGGACCACACTAAGACACATCATAATTAAAATGCCAAGAGCAAAAGACAAAGAGAGAATCTTAAAAGCAACAAGAGAAAGAAACTCAGTTACCTATAAGGGAGTACCCATACGACTGTCAGCTGATTTCTCAACAGAAACTTTGCAAGCCAGAAGGGAGTGGCAAGAAATATTCAAAGTGATGAATGCCAAGAACCTACAACCAAGATTACTTTATCCAGCAAAGCTATCATTCAGAATTGAAGGTCAGATAAAGAGCTCCACAGATAAGAAAAAGCTAAAGGAGTTCATCACCACCAAACCAGGATTATATGAAATGCTGAAAGGTATCCTTTAAGAAGAGGAAGAAGAAGAAAAAGGTAAAGATACAAATTATGAACAACAAATATGCATCTATCAACAAGTGAATCTAAGAATCAAGTGAATAAATAATCTGATGAACAGTATGAACTGGTGATTATAATAGAATCAGGGACATAGAAAGGGAATGGACTGACTATTCTTGGGGGGGGGGAAGGGGTGTGGGAGATGTGGGAAGAGACTGGACAAAAATCGTGCACCTATGGATGAGGACAGTGGGTGGGGAGTGAGGGCGGAGGGTGGGGTGGGAGCTGGAAGGAGGGGAGTTATGGGGGGAAAAAAGAGGAACAAATGTAATAATCTGAATAAAGATTTAATTAAAAAAATAAAAATAAAATAAAATTTTAAAAAAAGAGTGAAAACACTTTCAGAGTGCTTGACTAATTTTCCTTGTGATGAAGTACTTAGAACTTTAACTCTAACAACACATGCTCTTCAAACTCGAAGAAAGCAACATCTAACTGACCATGTGCAAAAACGAGTTCAGGTAGGAATATGCCTACTTTGTCTAGAGTTTGTCCTTGTGATTTATGTATAGTCATCATAAATGCTGGCATCACGGGAAACCGTTGTCGAATCAATTTAAATGGGAGGCCAGTGTCAGATGGGCACAAATTAATTCTTGGAATCAGAACAGTCTCTCCCTCTGCAGATCCTGTTAATACTTCAGCTTCGATAATGTTAGGTCGTAATCTTTTGATAATAAATCTGGTACCATTACAAAGACCCCATTTACTATTGAGATTTCTCAATAGCATGATGATTGCACCCACTTTCAATTTTAA
>NW_005871067.1:7624289-7635383 GCF_000147115.1 Myotis lucifugus | reverse complement strand
GTACACATACATACAAAGATGTCATCTTAGCACTGTTACGTTTATATAAATAATATTGATTGAGAAACACCTAGATGTCCAATAGGAAAGTGGATAAAAAAGCAATGCATAGCCATATCTGATTATAATGATAGTATAGGTGCGCATAATATGAAAAAATATTCATTAAATATTACTTTTTTTTTCTTTCTTTTTTAAATACTCACATGAGTAGTGAGGGTATTTTCCCCACTGATTTTTAGAGAGAGTGGAAGGGGAGAGAAGGAAGGGAAGAGAGGGTGAGAGAAAGAGAAACATCAATGTGTTAGAGATCCATGGATTAATTGCCTCCCATTCTTACCCTGATTGGGACCGGGGATTGAACCTGAAACCAAGGTATGTGCCCTTGACCGGGAATCGAAACTGAGACCTTTAGGTCACTGAGCAAAACCGGCCAGTGCATATATTACTTTTAAAAGGAAATAAAACATATGTTATTACAATACCATGTATTTTCAAATTGTGTTTGCATATATAAATAGGTCTATATAGGCTCAAAATAACTAATTATAAATAACCATTTTCTTTTCTTTTTTCTTATCTCAATTTTCTGAAGTTTAAATCAACTTTTAAAAAAAAACAGATCAGGTGTTTAATTGGGTTCTTCAAAAGGAATTTAGAACAGTTTGTGAAAATAAATTTCATTTGTGAAAGCCAACAGTGCCCTGGAGCTGAGGAACTGCTTTGATTTTTGGCAGAATTTGCAAATCCATGGCTTTCTGAACAGCCTTGAGCTGCCCTGTAATCTTGTATTTCTCTTTCTGTGTTGAACATCTCAACCTCTGGTGTCCGGGCTTGTGCAGCTTCTTCTTGAAGTAATCATCTGTACGATGTTTGGGTATTTTCACACCACTGATATCAATTTTGGTAGAGATGGCAATGACAAATTTCTGGTGTGTTCTATGCAGAGGAACTCAATTAAGGGACAGAGGTCCAGTCTCAAATAGCAAACCACTGCTCAGCTCGTTCAGGAAAACTACCCCTCTTGCCTCTGTGGTGCTCAATAAGGATGATCAGAATGGTCCCAGGAGTGATGCCTTAAGGGTTTCTTGCCACAGTTCAATAGCTTTCAAGGCACATCTGCAGTAGGATAATATCTAGGCATTTTGCAAAGTTTGGCTACTTGGGTACCATGATTCTTGTCACCCACCACAAACTGGTGTTGTGACAGTAGCAGGAACTTTCTTCTTCTTCTTTTCAATTCTAGATTTAGCTTTTGAATACTTCCTTGAGTGCATGGCCTTTCAGGAACGCACAATTGATCAGGAATATCTAACAATTCCTCTGACTAGGACAGTTTTGGCTGCCTTGGGGCTTTCCCTTTTTAGGCATCTTGGCCTTGAGGTTACCCTTCTTAACCTTGCCACCAGCATTAGCCTTATTGGCTTTATGTTTCTTCTCCTTAGTATCCAGCTTCTCGGCTTTTCCACTCACTATTTTGTAAGATGGAAAAGAGCTACAATCAACTTTTTTTGAGAGAAAAAGCATTATTTTAAATTTTTACATTTATACTTAACTATTCCTTTTCTTTAATCCTCACCAGAGGCTGTTTTTCATTGAATCTAGAGAGAAAGGAAGAGAGAGGAAGAAAGAGAAACATTGAGGTAAGAGAGAAACATGGATCAGTTGCCTCCCATATGCACCCCAACCAGGGATCAAACCGACAACCTAGGTATGTGTCCTTATCTGGAATCAAACCGAAGACCCTTTGATGCATGGGACAACACTCCAACCAACTGAGCAACAGTGGCCAGGGCTTAAGTTTTCTTTTTGATAAAAAAGAATAAAAACAGGAACCAAGGTGCCAATGATTTGGATTTTACTAGATAAATGGAAAGAGAAGTCATACATTAGGACCTACCTAAACCAAGTCTTCATTTCCTCACATCTTGTCTCTAACATTTTCAAGTCTATCCAACCTGACAATTACTTTCATCAAAACCCAGCTTTTACATCCTATGGCCATGACTTCACATTCTTGTACTCAGGGAAGATCCAGATGGAGCTTTCACACTGGCTTGGACAGCAGGAACTGAGGGACTTGTTTCAAAGTGCAAAGACACCTTCTGCAACCTTCTGGTAATCCTCTTCATGTCATCTGTTCCATTTCCAATTCTTTTTATATGTCCATTGCACAAGTAATCAAGATTTGCCCTCCAGGTATCTCTTTCCATAAGGCAGGTAGAAATATCATATTGAATTTATTTTCCAATACTGCAAAAACGCAATGCCTTCTCATTACTCTCTTAACCCCAAAATAAATACTACTCTGTGGCTAGTACTAAAACCTATGGAAGGTACTAAAAAAGAAAAAAACATGGTCACAGATTACAAGGAATTTAATTGATAAACAAAACTCATAAATAGAAAACAATGGGAAAAAAAAGATTAAGATTTGGCCTACTATTAACTGCTAGGTTTGGCTCTACTGGGCCTAATCCCAATTCAACCCATTGCTTATTGTATGACCTTTGGCAATCTCCTCACCTGTAAAACTATGAATTAAACCTAAATGATCTCAAACATCCTTTCCACATCTCATCTTCTATAGTTCTAGAAACAATAGATCAGAGAAAGGAAAGATAAAGGCAGGCTTCCACAATGTGTTAGGAATTACCTATGAACAGACAACAAGGAGGATTAAAAAAACAAGTGAATCTGGTAAGGGGAAAAAGAAAAAAAAAAAATCACCAATCCTTAAGAAGCCTGTTCTTATATAAGCAGGGTGATCAGAAAGTAAATGAAAGAAAAGTATACTCTCCTCCCTTCTATTAGAGAAATCCTGAAGGGGATTATGTAAACAAATCTATTGTCAGTAGAGAGGAGCAGTGACTTAGAAAAATAAAAAATACCAGACTGAATATTTACTAAATGTCCAGTATGTGTGAAGTTGTTCTTTACTAGGCACAGTTAAGAATACAAATGTGCAGATTCGGCAAAAAAGAGAAAGAACTTAACACAGATGTGGTGATTGGTGGTAGGGTTGAGTGGAGGTGGAAGAGGATATAGGGGGAATAAATGGTGATGGAAAAAAATTTAAAAAGAGGGTCAGTACTGGTTTAAAAAAATATATGAATAAACATTGTTCCTGCTTTTAGGAAGTTTATTTCATTCATTCAGTAAATATTTATTGAGTATCTACTCTGTACATGGACAATTCCAGGTACTGGGGAGTCAAGAGTGAATGTGTACCTAACTCCATGAAATTTACAGTGTGCAGGGCTAGGGAGGTACAAATACATTAAACAAGGTAACTGCAGAAAAAGAAAATTGAAGAGTTGTGGAGCACTACTTTAAACTAGGTGATTATGAACATGAAATGTTAACAATTTTTAAAGCTGGGTGATGGAAATTCACTGTATTGTTTTCTCTACTTCATTTTAAAAATTACTAAAACAAGCCATATAGATAGATAGGGTAATCATGGAAGATTTCACTGAAATGACATCTGGGCTGAGATTTGACAGCAAGGAACAGGGCACATATCCCCATGCCTTTAAAAGAGAGGAAACAGCTGGTACAAAGGCCTTAAGGGGCCCAGAGACTTCATGAGAAAAATAACTGATCAGACCATGAAAACAGAAAGATTTTGTGGGGACCCTACTATTCATGTTAATGAATTTACAATTTATTCTAAATGCAAGAAACCACTGGAGGGTTATTTTTTGTTTAATCCTCACCTGAGGATATTTTTCCATTGGTTTTTCAGAGAGAGTGGAAGGGGGAGAGAGAGAAAACATCTATGTGAGAGAGCCACATCAACTGGTTCCCTCCCACACACGCTCTGACTGGGGGCAGGAAAAGAACCCACAACCCAGGTACCTGCCCTTGAGCAGGAATTGAACCCAAGACCCTTTGATCTGAGGGGTGACACTCTAACCACTGAACCACATCATCCAGGACCATTGGAGGGTTTTAAGCAAGAACTCAAATACAGGAATATACTGGTGTTTGTTTGTTAAATTACAAAGCAATACAAAGTAAGTGCTAAATTAGGTAACCCAAAATGTATTTGTTTAGTAATGGGATGAATTTATATTTTGGAGGTATCTTTATCTCCCTAATCACTTTATTTGAGCTTAAACTAAAATTAGTTTCAAATTCGAAGCACATCAATCCAAGGATACTTAATTCAGTATCTGGAAAGGTGGCTCAGAAGCATCCTGGATGAGAAATAAATCTTACCTAATAATAGACAAACATGCAAATTGACCATACCTTCACTATGCCTTAAGCCATGCCCACCAGCCAATCAGAGTGACTATATGCAAATTTACCCAACCAAGATGGTGACCGGCAGCCACGGAGCTGGAGCAAGCAGGAGACTTGGTTGCCCCAATGACAGAAGAAGCCAAGCTTCCCGGCCGGCTGCTGCCTCCTCTCAAGGCAACAAAGTTTCAATTATAGAAGGTAAATAAACCCCAGATACCTGCTTCAAGCTGCCATGGCCATGGAGCTGGAGCGAATAAAAAAAAACAAAACAAAAAAAAGGAAAGGCTGGGAGCTTTGGTCACGGGGGGGCTTGGTCAGTCTGAAAACAGCCATCAGCCCCTCACCCAGGCTGGCCAAACTCCCATGGGGTGAGGGTCCCCACTCGGGGGCTTGACCAGCCTGCAAACAGCCATCAGCCCCTCACCCAGGCTGGCCAAACTCCCATGGGGTGAGGGTCCCCACTCGGGGGCTTGACCAGCCTGCAAACAGCCATCAGCCCCTCACCCAGGCTGGCCAGGCACCCCAGCGGAACCCCCACCCTGATCCAGGACACCCTTCAGGGCAAACCAGTCGGCCCCCACCCGTGCACCAAGCCTCTATTCTATAGAATAAAAGGGTAATATGCAAATTGACCCTAACAGCAGAACCACTGGGAATGACTGGTCACTATGACACACACTGACCACCAGAGGGCAGATGCTCAATGCAGGAGCTGTCCCCTGGTGGTCAGTGCGCTCCCACAGGGGGAGCTCTGCTCAGCCACAAGCCAGGCTGAGGGCTGGCAGCACAGCGGTGGTGGCGGGAGCCTCTCCTGCCTCCTCAGCAGCACTAAGGATGTCCGACTGCAGCTTAGGTCTGCTCCCCACTGGCAAGTGGACATCCCCCAAGGGCTGCCGGGCTGCCAGAGGGATGTCTGATTCCCATCTTGGACCCGATCCCCCAGGGAGCGGGCCTAAGCCAGCAGGTGGACATCCTCCGAGGGGTCCCAGACTGCAAGAGGGCATAGGTCAGGCTGAGGGTCCCACCCGAGTGCACAAATTTTTGTGCAGCGGGCCTCTAGTTATTGTATAATTACGAATTCTGTTACAGCCCTGGTCGGGTAGCTCAGATGTTAGTGTCATGCCAATACACTAAGGTTGCAGGATCAATCTCTGTCAGGGCACATACAAGAAGCAACCAATGAATGCATAAATAAGTGGAACAACAAATCAATGTTTCTCTCTCTCTCTCTTAAACCGATAAAAAAATTTTTTTAAAATAAAAATTCTGTTACGGATGTCCAACAAAAATTCTGAGTGAACAAAATGTGAGCGAGAATTTCAGACTTTAAGGAAGAATGTCATTCTGGCTACTATGACAGCTGTCACACAAATAAAGAGGAAACTGAGGCTTAGAACAGATGAGTAACTTGAATCATACAGATAGCAAGACAAAGAACAAGGCAAGGCAACTGGGATGTGAAGTGCACTCTCTTGACTTCTTGTCCAATGTTCTTTCCAAAGCATTCAAAAGAAAGCAAACATAAAAGAATTTAGAACCCATAGAGACAAAAAGCAGACTAGTGGTTGCCAGGGGTTGGAAGCAGAGTGAAATGAAAAGTGACTGTTTTAGTGAGTATAGCATTTCCTTTTGGGGTGATAAAAATTTCTTGGAACTAGATAAATCTAAATAGCTGCACAATATAAATTTACTAAATGCCATTAAATTGTATACTTTAAATGGTTAAGGGTTAGTTTTATGTTAATGTAAACGAAATTGAAAAAAATTGTTTAGAGGTGGTTACCAACAGCTGATGACAATATAATGTGAGTCATTGAAGTAGAGTTGGAGGTTCATGTTCTAATAAAAACTCAAGTTAAGTTGGATTTTGAACAGGGTTTCTTAGGCTCCACAGTATTGACATTTTGAGCCAGATGATGGTTTTGTTCTGGGGAGCTGTCCTATGCATTATAGGATATTTGGCAATATCCGTGATCTCTACCCAGTCATCAGTAGTCCCCTGCCCCAGCCCCAAGTTGTAGCAACCAAAAATGTCTCCAGCCCCTGCCAAGTCATCTTGGGGGCAAATCACACCTGTTGAGAACCACTGTTAACAAATGCCTGACTTTTCTCTATCTTAATTTTCTCAACCATCACTTTTCCCATATATAAAATGAAAAACTGAAATAAGGTCATCTTATTCAAGGTCTCTTCCAATTCTGAAATTCTAGCTCTTATTTTTTGTTCATCATCTATAATTTATAATCCATCCAGTGTGCCCTTCTCTTTCACCAACCTTACTGTGTCTCACCAGGCTGCTGCAAGAAGGTTCTATGAAGAGAGTTCATCTCAAATTATTATCCAAAAGAAGTGTTGGTATAAAAGTTTTTCCATTAAGATGCCAAGAACATTGCTAATAAAGAAATACTCAAGTTAAGGACAGGTTTTTGAACTTATAGCTTTGTTTTACTTGTACTTACTCTGCTTCTTAAATAAGGTACTTCTCTTGAGACTGACTGGAATATCTGCTTCTTTATCTCACCAGAATTTTCATGGACTTAGGCTTCTCCAGTTGCACATGAGAATACCCAGGCATACTGGACAGTAAAGACTTAATTTAGTGAGTTCTGTGTAGGCTCAATGAGTTACAAGCAACTTCATTTAATTATTAAGTAGCCAATCAGGTAATCTTTGTGGCTGATTAGTGTATTAATGAAATAATGTCTTCCAATTCAAAGCTGTCATTCCAATCAGAAGACTGCTCTGAAGCAAAAAAATAAAAAAAAAAAAAAAAAAAAAGAGCTGGCAGGATTTCCAAGGACTCATGCTATGAATTTGGGGAAAGGGAAATAAATCCATTTCATATTTCATCCCTTTTGTATTAAAAGATTTTTGAAAGTTCCAGAATTGACATTTATAGAACACTCCAGCTAACAATAGCAGAATACACATTCTTTTCAAGTACACATGAGCCACTGCAAAACAGACCACATTCTGTGCCATAAAACAAATCTTAATAAATTTAAAAAGATGAAAGTCACATAAAGCATCTTATGTGACAAATCTTCTATATATATAAAAGGCTAATATGCAAGGTGTCCCCTCTGGAGTTCGACTGGAAGTTCAATTGCTCACTATGATGTGTGCTGACCACCAGGGGGCAGCACAGAACAAAAGAAGGCCCTGGCCAGCAGCTGGGGAAAGAAGCCTCTGGCTGGCAGTCGGAAGGCCCCGATCGGCACTGATCGCTGGCCAGGCCTAGGGACCCTACCCGTGCACAAATTTTGTGTACCAGGCCTCTAGTATGAAATTAAAAACCAATAATAGTAAGCTCTCTGATTAATTCCCAAATATTTGGAACAAATTAACACATTTCTTTCTAAATAACCCATGAGTTCAAGAAGAAATCTAAAGAGAAATGGGGAAAGCTTGAGTGCTTTCCTGTAAGATAAGAAACAAGACAAGGATGTCTTATCTGAACACTTCTACTTGACATTTTATGGGAAGTTCCAGACAGTACAATAAGGGGGAGAGAGAGAGAGAGAGAGAGAGAGAGAGAGAAGGATTGGGTGGTTACAGGATCTATGATCAACATACAAAACTCAATGGTATCTTTATATACTGGTAAAACACAATTGGAATTTAAAAAGTATTAAGTTGCCCTAGTACAGTGATGGCGAACCTTTTGAACTTGGCGTGTTAGCATTTTGAAAAACCCTAATTTAACTCTGGTGCCGTGTCACATATAGAAACTTTTTGATATTTGCAACCATAGTAAAACAAAGACTTATATTTTTGATATTTACTTTATATATTTAAATGCCATTTAACAAAGAAAAATCAACCAAAAAAATGAGTTCGCGGGTCACCTCTGACACGCGTGTCACAGTTTTGCCATCACTGCCCTAGTACATTTCACTCAATGGATAGAGCGTCAGCCTGTGGACTGAAAGGACCCAGGTTTGATTCCAGTAAAGGGCATGTACCTCGGTTGCAGGCTTGATCCCCAGTCCTAATTGGGGCATGTGTGGAAGGCAACCAATCAATTTGTCTCTCTCATATCGATGTTTCTCTCTCTCTCTCTCTCTCTCTCTCTCTCTCTCTCTCCCTCCCCTCCCCTCCCTCCCTCCTCCTCTTCTCTAAAAATCAATGGAAAAATATCCTCGGGTGAAGACTAACAATAAATAAATAGTATGAAGGATGATTAAGTCTAACAAAAAAATAGATAAGACCTAAACAATGAAAATATTAAGTTTTCTACGAGGAATCAAAGGAAGACAAAACAAACAGAGAGAGATAACATTTTCATGAGTCAGAAGACTAAAAAATGAAATAGAATAAACAGTCCATAAAGTAAGCCCACACACACATAGACAACTAATTTTTGACAAAGTACAAAGGCAATTCAGTGGATAAAAGATGGCCTTTTCAAATGGTGCAAGAACATATGCACAAAAACAACACTTAAAATAAAACACCTTTGATCAATATCTCAGTATCATAGGCAAAAATAAAAATGGGAAGTTACTCTAGACAGAAACCAAGATGGCGGCATAGAAAAACACCGGAAATTGCTGCCTCCGACAACAACTTCAAAAATACAACTAAAAGACAGAACGGTCATCATCCAGAACCACCGGAAGGCTGGCTGAGTGGAAATTCTACAACTAGAAGGAAAGAGAAGAGCACACAGACTCAGAGGACCTACGAAAGTAAAGTGCAGAGGTATGGAGGCTCCAGAGCGCGTGGAAAGGGGCGGGCACCTGAGGACGCGGCTGTCTTTTTGAATCGGGAGGGAGTCACAAGCTCCCGACTGCTCTGAACTCCGGTTCCGGGAAATTTCTGGGGTCCCAGGGCTCATCCGGGGAGAAACTGGACGGTCTGGCAGCAGGTAGAACTCGGAACTTGAGGGCGGCTTTCCCTCAGAGGTGCTGGCAGCAATTACCGGGACAATGAGACGCGCAGCCCCTTAGGGCAGGGCTGAGAATCAGCCATAGCTGCTTGCTCCGCCCTGTTGATTCCGAGACCCCGCCCCATCCAGGCTGCTGCAAAGGCTTTTGCATATGAATGCCCAGGTCCTTTGCAACCTGACAATTACCTAACAAATTGCAGCTGGGCAAGACAGACCCAGAACTTCCAAGAGAAGGCCCAAGGCCCCACAGCAGCTTGCACTGCTTCATAGCTGGGCCTCATCTGGGCACCCCCAAACCCCCAAAAAAGGAAGGGGAATCTGCATATCTCTTCGTAGCTCCTGCTGGGTAACCTCAGGAAGAGGCTTAATTAGCACCTCCTTAGATCCAAGAGCCAGTGTACCCAGTGGTCAGAGTGGGACCATCCAGATTACAACTCCTCAGATTCATAAGGAACACACTCAGGGGGCAGATTCAGTGAGCTCCAAAGCCCCACTGAAGCAAGTCTTGCCCCAGAAGGGTGTCTTCAGCACAGAAGTTCTCCCACTGCAGACACAGCTGATTCTCACTGCCAATTGGCCTGGGGGTCAATTCCTCCCAGTGACACCTAAAACAATCAAGGCATAATACAATAAGACTGTGCACAAAGCCCACAAGGGGGAGCAACAAGAGTGTCCACCTCAGGTAACTGGGGAGGCTGAGCCACTGGGCCCTGTAGGACACCTACCACACAAAACCACTCTACCAACACAGGGAAGCAGACAAAATGCGAAGACAAAGAAACAGGTCACAAATGACAGAAATGGAGGACAGCAAACGACTGGACATAGAGTTCAAAACCACGTTTCTAAGATTTTTCAAGAATTTTATGGAAACCGCCGATAAATGTAGTGAGATCCTCAAGAAATCTAGTGAGACCCTCGATGTTGTGATAAAGGACCAACTAGAAATTAAGCATACACTGACTGAAATAAAGAATATTATACAGACTCCCAACAGCAGACCAGAGGATCGCAAGAATCAAGTCAAAGATTTGAAATACAAAGAAGCAAAAAACACCCAACCGGAAAAGCAAAATGAAAAAAAATCCAAAAATATGAAGATAGTGTAAGGAGCCTCTGGGACAACTTCAAGCGTACCAACATCAGAATTATAGGGGTACCAGAAGATGAGAGATAGCAAGATATTGAAAACCTATTTGAAGAAATAATGACAGAAAACTTCCCCTACCTGCTGAAAGAAATAGACTTCCAAGTCCAGGAAGCGCAGAGAACCCCAAACAAAAGGAATCCAAAGAGGACCACACCAAGACACATCATAATTAAAATGCCAAGAGCAAAAGACAAAGAGAGAATCTTAAAAGCAGCAAGAGAAAAAAAGTCAGTTACCTATAAGGGAGTACCCATACGACTGTCAGCTGATTTCTCAACAGAAACCATGCAGGCCAGAAGAGATTGGCAAGAAATATTCAAAGTGATGAATAGCAAGAACCTACAACCAAGATTACTTTATCCAGCAAAGCTATCATTCAGAATTGAAGGTCAGATAAAGAGCTTCACAGATAAGAAAAAGCTAAAGGAGTTCACCACCAAACCAGCATTATATGAAATGCTGAAAAGGTATTCTTTAAGAAGAGGAAGAAGAAAAAGGAACTCTTACCATTTGCCACAGCATGGATGGAACTAGAGAGCATTATGCTAAGTGAAATAAGCCAGTCAGAGAAGGATAAATACCACATGATCTCACTCATTTGTGGAATATAATGAACATCATAAACTGATGAACAAGGACTGATCCAGAGACGGAGAGGCATTGATTGGACTGTCGGGCCTTGGAGGGAAGGTAGGGGAGGGTGGGGGTAAGGGGGAAAGATCAACCAAAGGACTTACATGCAAGCATATAGGTCTAACCAATGGACACGGACAACGGGGGGGTGAGGGCATGAGCGGGGGGG
>NW_005871067.1:7620944-7624189 GCF_000147115.1 Myotis lucifugus | reverse complement strand
GGGTAGGGGGGTAATCGTGGGGTATAAGGACACATATGTAATATCTTAATCTATAAAAAAATATATTTAAAAGAAAAAAAATAAAAATAAAAATGGATCACAGACCCAAATATAAAATCTAAAAACAATATAACTTCTAAAAGAAAACCTCTGTGACCCTCAGTAAGAAAATGATACTAAAGCAAACATATAAGAACAAATTGATAAATTAAAATTCATCAAAATTTTTAACTTCTGAAAAGACAAGCCCTAAAAGAGAGAAAAATTGAAATATTTGTAAAAATCTTATTTCTGATGAAGCCCTTGTATCCAGAATATACAAACAGACAAAACAACAATTTTTCTAAATGGGCAAAGATCTTAATGGAAATTTCATCAAAAACATATGAATAGCTTAGTAAACACAAAAAAGATGCCAGACATCATTAACATTATAGAGATACAAATCAAAACCATATCTAATACTACTTTATACCCACTAGGATATCTATAATAAAAGACAGACAATAATAAGTATTGATGATGATGTGGAGCAACCAGGACTCTTATACATTGCTGCTGAGAATATAAGTTGGTACAGCCATTTCAGTAAACAAGTTTGGCAGTTTATTAAAAAGTTAAACATAATTCCAAGAGAAAAGAAAATACAAGTCCACACAAATACCTACTATAATCAAATACACACAGCTATTATTCATAATAGTTTAAAAAAGTGAAAATAATCCAAATGCCAGCCATCTGATGTACGGATAACAAAAAAGAATATACCCATATAATGGAATACTATTCATTCAGAAAGCAAGTATTCCAAAAACAAAAAATGAGGACATGTCTAAAGGACACAGGAGCCAACCTGAAAGAATTTCCAGTGGCAAAGGTAGTATTAGATTAAAATCCAAAAAATAAAATGAGTATCATCCATGAGTCTAAACCAGCCGTGGGCAAACTATGGCCCGCGGGCCCGGATCCTGCCCGTTTGAAATGAATAAAACTAAAAAAAAAAAAAAAAAAAGACCGTACCCTTTTATGTAATGATGTTTACTTTGAATTTATATTAGTTCACACAAACACTCCATCCATGCTTTTGTTCCGGCCCTCCGGTCCAGTTTAAGAACCCACTATGGCCCTCAAGTCAAAAAGTTTGCCCACCCCTGGTCTAAACTGATGACAATAACAGACTAAGGAGACATGGTAACAAAATATAATGTGGTAAGTAGGATTAAAACCAGAAATGAACCCTACTGACATGGCTGTGTTTGAACCAGGAGGTCACGGTTCGATTCCCAGTCAGAGCACATGCCCAGGTTGTGAGCTTGATCCCCCGTGGGGGGCGTGCAGGAAGCAGCCCATCAATGATTCTCTCTCATTGATGTTTCTATCTCTCCCTTCCTCTCTAAAATCAATAAAAATATATTAAAAAACAACAACTGAAATGAAAAAAGATATTGGGGGAAAACTGTTGATATCCAAATAAAGCCTGTAGTCAATAGTATTATACCAAAATTTATTCCTTAGTTTTGACTAATGTGCCATGGTTGTGTAAGATTAAACATTAGGGAAGCTGGGTAAAGAGTATACAGCTGGGGTTAGCAAACTACAACCCATGGGTCAAATCCAACTTGTTATCTGTTTTCATAAAAGTTTTCTATAAAACTTTAAAAAAAGATTTCAGCTATGACTGATGTGGCTCAGTTGACTGGGCATCGTCCCAGGCACTAAAAAGTTGCCAGTTCGATTCCTGGTTAGGGAACATGCCCATGTTTCAGGCTTGATCCCTGGTAGGGGGCCTGCAGGAGGCAGTAGCTTGATGTTTCAAGCTCACATACATGTCTCCCTCTCCCTCTCCCTTCTTCTCTAAAAATCAATAAAATTATTTTTTTAATCTTTAAAAAAACTATTAAAAGTTATTAAACACCCATTCATTTATTCATTATCTATGACTGCTTTTGCCCTAACATTGGCAACATTGAATAGTTCCAAGAAAGGCCACCTGGTCTACAAAACCTAAAATATTTACTATATCTGACCCTTTGCAGGAAGTTTGCCAACCCAATACACATGAATTTTCTGTATGTCACTGTAACTTTTCTATAAAGATAAAATGATTCTAAAGTAAAAAGTTATTTTTTTTTCAAAGTTCAACTCTCACATACCATATTACCCAGCCATCTACTTCTAGGTATTTACCCAAGAGAAATGAATTAAACCTGATTTTAACATAAATATTGAGAGTTCTCCTAAAGATTATTTTGAAACTACATTCAAGGGGGAAAAATCTGAATTTTTCATCTTTAGAGAATATATTTTTAAGCAAAATCATATATATAAAACACAAATGAAATATATTATCTGAAACCTAATTGACACTAAAATGTTTATTTTAGACATCATCCCTACTTGTACAAAAAAGTAATAGACATTGTCAGTACCCTCAGAAAGTTTAAAAGGAGAATCTCCAAATGTGGAAGCCAATTCTGAGTTTTGGATTTTTTAAAAAGTAATACTGTTTAAGGACTTAAAATATATCCAACTATGATATGTGAAGTTAGAATTACAATAAGCCTAATAATAACTTAAAAATTATCAGACCTGGCTGGGTAGCTCAGTTGGTGTCATCTTGGACACCAAAAGGTTGTGAGTTCAATTCCTGGTCAGGGCACATACATGAGGCAACTCATCAGTTTTTCTTCCCCATCGAGGCTTCTCTTTCCCTTCCTCTCTAAAAAAAAAAAAAAATCAATAAAAAATATAACCACAGCCCTGGCCAGGTTAGAGCGTCAACCTGTGGACCAAAGGGTCACAGGTTTAATTCCCAGTCAAGGGCACATACCTGGGTGCAGTTCAATCCCCAGCCCCAGTTGGGGCAGAGACAACCAAATCAAGGTGTCTATCTCTCTCACATCCATGTTTTTCTTCCCCCCACCTCCTTCCATTCCACTCTATATAAATAAACAAATAAATGGAAAAAATATCTTCGGGCAAAGATTAACAACAACAAAACAACATATCCTCAGGTGAAGATAAAAAATAAATAAAAATTACCATAACAGCATTAACATGCCAGCATTAAGTGTGTGTGTGTGGGGGGGGGGAGGGGGTTGGGGGGCCGGGGGGGGGGGGACAAAATTTGAAAGCATGGTCAAAGAATGTTTTTCCTTAATTTTAAAATTTCTGAAAAATCCCTTAAATGCCAACTGGCCGAAACCGGTTTGGCTCAGTGGATAGAGCGTCAGCCTGCGGGACTG
>NW_005871067.1:7619908-7620842 GCF_000147115.1 Myotis lucifugus | reverse complement strand
GATGTTTCTCTCTCATTGATGTTTCTAACTCTCTCTCTCCCTTCCTCTCTGTGAAAAATCAATAAAATATATTTTTAAAAAATGCCAACACTGAAAATTAATAAAATTATACTAAAATGCATTTATTTTAATACATTTTATTAAATTCAGTAGATCTAGGGTGAAGCTTCAGATTCCTTATCCTATATAATAATAGATAAACATGCAAATTAGCCATCCCTCTGCTATGCTGAAGCCACGCCCACCAGTGAATCTGAGTGACTATGCAAATTATCCAACAAAGATGGCAGTTAATTTGCATATGCAGGTGTCAAGCGCCCCACGGTGGCTGTGGCCATGGGCTCCCCGGGACTTTCTCCGGCCCTGGGAGGCAAGGCCGTAGCAACGCCTGTGGGCTCCCAGGACTTTTGTTAACTGTCACCCCACGACAAAGATGGCGGCACCCATAGTGGCCAGGGCGGAACTCTGGCGGCGATGCTCCGGCAATGCGAGCCCAGCATCTGGCCCAGCTGTGTGGAGGGAGGGTAGGGGAGGGGCCTGCAGCCGGAGTCCGCTTCAAGGAATGCCCAGTGTCTGTGCCCTGGTGGGGTGGAGGGAAGGGAGGGGAGGGGCCTCAGGCCGGAGTCCTCGGTGAGGAACACTGGGCTCGCGGAGTCTGCCTCCAGGGATGCCCAGCGTCCGTGCCCCTGCCGGACGGAGGGAGGGGAGGGCAGGGGCCTCGGGCCGGAATCCACAGCGAGGGATGCTGGGCTCACGGTGACATGTGTCTGCACCCCGGACACGTGGAGGAAATGGAGGGCAGGGGCCTTGGGCCAGAGTCCACGGTGAGGGATGCTGGGCTCTCGGCGACGTGTTCAGCTTTAGAAGTATTTGCTAACCACCAGTAAGTAAATACTTCTAAAGCTGACATTTGTGCTTGCTGGGGGAAGAGAGG
>NW_005871067.1:7581098-7618859 GCF_000147115.1 Myotis lucifugus | reverse complement strand
CAGCCAGCAATTGCTCTGCGAGAGAGGTCCAGGCCAGCCAAGCGACTGCACCCCATGCCTGTCACCCGCAGGAGGCGACCGGTGGTGATGGGGGGGGAGGGGGGCAGCGGCAGGGGGTGGCCAGCTGCCGCAGCCAGTGGAAGAAAAGCCCCAAAAGGCCCTGATCGCCGGCCAGGCCTAGGGACCCTACCCAAGGGGCCCGGGATTGCAAGAGGGTGCAAGCCGGGCTATGGGACACCCCCTATCAGTACATGGATTTCATGCACTGGGCCTCTAGTTGTTTTATAAATGTCAAATGAAATAATTCACATATTAACTCACAATTCTTGACACTTAGTGTATGTTTGGTGAATATCAATGACTAACTTGTATACAACTTTTGTTGCATGTTTTAAGGCATTTAATTCTCACATTAACTCAATGGGTAGATACTATTCCCTTTTTTAAAGATAAGGAAACTGGGCTTTAAGAGCAGTTATGTAACTTGTAAAATGTCATACACATACTGAGTATGAGAAGAAAAATGAACCAAGGTGCTTTTGCCAGCTGGAAATCATGGGCAAAGCACACCTAACAAGAAGTCCGTTCAGGGTCAGCCCTGCCCCTCACTCTGACTCTGACTTGATTGGTCAGGGCTCAGAGCTCGAGTTCCCATTATTACATGATTGGTTAACTCAGAGGAAGGGGAGGGGTAAGGCGGAGCCCAAGATGGCAGCCCCTAAGAACTGAAGATCATATCAAAATGGCGGAGCCTAAGATGGCAGCAAGCTCCTTTCTTCGGCAGAAAAGATTGCTTGTTCACTCTGAAAATTCCCCCCCCCCTTTTTTTATTTGACTCTCTTCTTCAAATTCGGCTAACAGTCTGACTTTCATGTTCTGCAGTATCTAGGAGATTATTCTGCTGGTATGTTACTGGGGTTTGTTTGGTTAACAGTCTCAACCTTTGGATAAGGCCTCTCATACATAGAATAATGCAACATCCTATTACTGTGATTACCCTAATTATCACAACAAGAGAGGTTAAGGCCAAAGCCATTATTCCTTTTCATTTCCCAAACCACTGTTCATTAGACTAGAGAAGGGGTCATCTATACCCAAGTTCTCTGCCAATTCATTGGCTAAGGTTGTTAAACCTTGAAGGGCTTTGGTTATGGTGATTTCAGGTGCCATATTGTTAGGGATGAAAGTACAGCATTGACCTCCTATCATTACACATACTCTGCCCTTTCCTGCTAAAATCATATCTAGGGCTAATTGGTTTCCCCGAGTCATTCTTTTGATAACATCTCTAGTGTAAGTGACAAACCTCTGCTGATTCTAACAAATACTAGTGGCCTGGTGCACGAAATTCGTGCACATTAAAAAGGGGATTAATTAGAGGAAATATTTTAATATTACTATTTGTCTTTTCTCTATAATAGAAGTGTCAGAGATGAAAGAAAATTAGTAAAATGTATATGAAAATCTTCCTCCTGTCAGAGTCTGGGGCGCACCACAGGACCCAGAGTCAAGTCCCCGCCCACCCACATGCGCCTCAAAATTGCTGGAGACCCAGACCAAGCCGGCCCCACCCCAATTGGGCTAGATCCAGACCTGGCCTGTTCCACCCTTGTCAAGCCTCACCAGGCAGGGGACACAGCCTCAGGTACCCTGGCCCAGCGCCAGGGCAGGGGGCATAGCCTGAGGTCCCCCAGCTCGGGCCAGGGTAGGGGGCATGCCTTGAGGTCCTTGTCAAGCCACGTAGGGTGGGGGACGTGGCCTGAGATCCCCCATCAAGCCCCGCCGGGCCAGGTGCATAGTCCGAGATCCCGTGTCAAGTCCCACCGGGTGGGGGACGCAGTCTCAGGTCCTGCGTCAAGTCCCACTGGGCAGGGAGCACGGCCTGAGGTAAGAGGAGCAGCCTGAGGTTCCCCAGCCCAGCACTGGGGCGGGGGAGCGCACCTTGAGGTCCCCTGTCAAGCCCTGCCGAGGGGGGAGCACAGCCTTAGTTCCCTTTGCCAAGCCCCGCTAGTGGTGGAGCAGCCTCAGGTCCCCCGACCCAGCCACGGGGCAGGGGGTGCGGCCTCAGGTCCCCCGGCCTGACGGGAGCAGCCTGAGGTTCCCCAGCCCAGCACAGGGGCAGGGGGCACGCCTTGAGGTCCCCATCAACACCCGCCGGGTGGGTGCGCGCGACATCAGGTCCCCTGTCAAGCCCCATGGGGGCGGGGATGGCACAGCCTCAGGTCCCTGGTGATTGCTCGTTAAGGCTCACTATGGGAACTCGGCCTCCAGTGAGGGTGCAGCCATCGTGTGTTACAGAAATCCCCGCCTCCACTGTGGGCACCTCCATCTTTGTGGTGGAGTGATGGTCAATTTGCATATTCCCTCTTTATTATATAGGACTAGAGTCCCGGTGCACAACCCTACAGTGCACAGGCCAACACTCTAACCACTGAGAAACATGGGGAAGGGCAACTTGTGTTTTATACAAAGAGTTTCCACAAAAGATTTCCTTTAAACAAAGCTGGTCACAGCTTTCTAAGTGTGAAAACCCCAACTTTCAAGATAAAATCAAACTTAGTCTTCTTATCTAACCATCTACCTCACTACTGACGCCTCATTTCTTAGAACTCTTATAAGCCACCCAAATGTGCTCCTGCAATACCTGATACTCCCCACTCTCTCTCTTCCAGGTTTCCACACAACCTGTTATCAATACCAAGTGACCCTTTCTCTACCTATCCATGTGGTGATTTGTACCCAGCCCTCTATGCTCTGTTCAAGATGTAAAACATTCCCCAACACCTTAAACAGGCTTAACTATTTCTTCCACAGTAATTTGCACACTTCCATTAAAACAAACATGAAACATTCACCGCTATAATTTTTTTCAAATCTTTATTGTTGATCTAGCCAGTTTGGCCCAGTGGATAAAGCGTCTGTCTGCAGACTGGAGGGTCCCGGGTTCGATTCCGGTCAAGGGCACATACCTGAATTGCAGGCTTGAACCCCAATAGGGGGTGTGCAGGAGGCAGCCAATCAATGAATCTCTCTCATCATTGATGTTTCTCTCTTTCTCTCCCTATCCCATCCTCTCTGAAATAAAAAATAAAACTATAAATCTTTTTTTGTTGAAAGTATTACATAGCCCCCCCCCTTAACCCCCTTAACCTCTTCGAGCTCCCTCCCATCCTCTCCTTGCCCAGGCCCTAACCATCCCATTGTCTGTATTCACAGGTTATGCATATATGCATTGGTTGATCTCTTCCCACTCACCCTTCCCTGCTTTCCCTCTGAGATTCAACAGTCTATTCATGCTTCTATGACTCTGGTTCTATTTTTGATCCACAGTTTATTTGGTTCATTAGTTTCCACATGAGATCATGTCATACTTATCTTTATCTGACTAGCTTATTTTGCTCAGCATAATAATCTCCAGGGCCATATATGCTACTGCAAATGGTAAGAGTTCTTTTTTATATTTTTACTAGAGGCCCGGTGCATGAAATTTGTGCACTTGGGGGGGGGGGGGGTGGGTCCTAAGCCCACGCCCTCTAGCAGTCCAGGAGCCCTTGGGGGATGTCCGACTGCCACGCAGGAGGGAGAGGTTCCCACCTCCACTGCTGCGCTCACCAGCCATGAGCCTGGCTTCTGGCTGAGCAGTGCTCTGCCTGTGGGAGAACACTGACCACCAGGGGGCAGACCTGCGTTGAGGGTCTGCCCCCTGGTGGTCAGTGTGTGTCATAGCGACTGGTCATTCCACCATTAGGTCGATTTACATATTAGACTTTTATTATATAGGATTGCTGGGGAGTATTCCATTCCATTGTGTAAATGTATCAGTTTTTTTTTACGCACTCAATAAATGTATCAGTTTTTTTTACTCACTCATCTGCTGCTGATGGGCACTTAGGCTGTTTCCAAGCCTTAGCTATTATAAATTGTGCTCCTATGAACATAAGGGTGCATATATCCTTTCTGATGAGTGTTTCAGGCTTCTTAGGATATATTCCCAGAAATGGAATGAATGGGTCAAATGGGAATTCCATTTTTACTTTTTGAGGAAACTCCATACTGTTTTCCACAGTGGCTGCAAAAATCTGCATTCCTACCAATAGTGTACTAGGGTTCCCTTCTATCCACAACCTTGCCAACACTTGTCACTGGTTGATGATAGCCATTCTAATAGGTGTGAGGTAATATCTTACTGTCATTTTGATTTTTAAAAAAATTTTCTTTATTGATAAAGGTATTATATATGTGTCCTGATCCCAACATTGCCCTGCCAAACCCTGCTCATTCCCTCCCTGCTGGGTGTCTGTATCCATTGGTAATGCTTATATGCATGCATACATGTTCTTTGGTTGCTCTCACCCTCTAACTCCCACCCTCACCTGCCTTCCCTCTGAGGTTTGACAGTCTGATCGATGATTCTGTCTCTGAATCTGTTTTTGTTCATCAGTTTATGTTGTTCCTTATATTGCACAAAGGAGTGAGATCATGTGATATTTATCTTTCTCCAACTGACTTAGCATAATCCTCTCCAGGTCCACCCATGCTGTTGCAAATGGAAGGCATTCCTTCCTTTTTACAGCAGCATAGTATTCCATTGTGTAGATGTACCACTGTTTTTTAATCCATTCGTCTGTTGATGGGCACTTAGGCTGTTACCAAATCTTAGCTATTGTAAGTTGTGCTGCTATGAACAAAGGGGTGCATATATCCTATCTGATTGGTGTTTAAAGCTTCTTGGGATAAATTCCTAGAAGTGGGATCAATGAGTAAAATGGGAGTTCCACTTTTAAACTTTTCAGGAAACTCCATACTCTACTCCATAGTGGCTTCACCAGTCTGGATTCCCACTAGCAGTGCAAGAGGGTTCCTTTTTCTCCATATTCTCACCAGCACTTGTCATTTGTTTCGCTGATGATAGCCATTTTGAGAGGTATGAGATGGTACCTCATTGTCGTTTTGATTTGCATTTCTTGGATGATTAGTGACTTTGAACATATTTGCATCTGTCTCCTGGCCTTGTGTATGTTCTACTTTGAAAAGTGTCTATTTAGGTCCTTTGCCCATTTTTTGATTGGGTTGTTCATCTTCCTTTTGTTAAGTAGTATGAGTTTCCTGTAAATTTTGGAGATTAAACCCTTATCGGAGATAACATTGGCAAATATGTTCTCCCATGCAGTGGGCTCTCTTGTCTTATTGATGGTTTCTGTTGCTGTGCAGAAGCTTTGTATTTTGATGTAGTCCCATTTGTTTATTTTCTCCTTAATTTCCATTGCCCTAGCAGCTTTGGTATATGTCAGAGATTTTGCTTTCTATGAATTCCTTTAAAATTTTTATGGTTTCCCATCTTTATTGCTTTTGAGTTTATTTTTGTGTATGGTGGTCGAGTTTCATTTTGTGCATGTATCTGTCCAATTTTGCCAACACCATTTATTGAAAAGACTGTCTTGACTCCATTGTATGCTCTTCCCTCCTCTGTCAAATATTAATTGAGCATAGTGGTTTGGGTCAATTTCTGGGTTCTCTATTCTACTTCATTGGTCTATATGTCTGTTCTTGTGCCAGTACCAGGCAGTTTTGAGAACAGTGGCTTTGTAGTACAGCTTGATATCTGGTATTGGATCCCTCCTGCTTTGTTCTTTGTCAGGATTGCTGTGGTTATTCAGGGTCTTTTTTTATTCCAGATGAATTTTTAGAAAGTTTGTTCTAGGTCTGTGAAATATGCCATTGGTATTTTAATGCGGATTGCATTGAATCTATAGATTGCTTTGGGTAATATGGACATTTTGATGATGTTGATTCTACCAATCCATGAACACGATATGTTCTTCCATTGATTTATATTTCCTCTATCACTTTTTTCAATGTCCTATAGTTTTCCAAGTATAGGTCTTTTATCTCCTTAGTTGTTTATTCCTAGGTATCTTAATTTTTTTGATGCAAAGGTAAATGGGATTTTTTTTTAATCTTTCGGTAAGTTCACTATAGGTGTATAAAAATGTCATAGACTTCTGGGTGTTAATTTTGTATCCTGCTACATTGCCAAATTCATTTAATTACATCTAATAATTTTTTGATGGAATCTTTCAGGTTTTCTATGTACAGTATCATGTCATCTCTGAATAATGAGTTTCACATCTTCTTTTCCAATTTGGATACCTTGTATTTCTTCTTCTTGTCTAATCGCAATGGCTAATACTTCCAGTACTATGTCAAACAGGAGTGGTTGAAAGTGGGCATCCCTGACTTGTTCCTGTTCTTAGGGCAAATGGTTTTAGTTTTTGCCCATTGAGTATGTCGCTTTGATTTGCATCTCGGATGATTAGTGACTGAGGATTTTTTCATTGGTCTCTTGGCTATCTGTATGTCAACTTTGGTGAAGTGTATATTTAGGTCCTTTGCCCATTTATAAATTGGATTGTTTGTCTTCCTTTTGTTAAGGTGTACCATTTCCCTATATATTTGGGAGATCAACCCCTTATCAGATGTATCATTGGCAAATATGTCTCCCATATAGTGGGCTCTCGTTATTTTTGTGATGGTTTCTTTTGAAGCGCAGAAGCTTTTCATTTTCTTATGTTACCATTTGTTTATTTTCTCCTTAGTCTCCATTGTCCTAGGAGATGTATTGGTAAACATATTGCTACAAAAGATGTCTGAGATTTTGGTTCCTATGGTTTCATCTGGGATTTTTACGGTTTCACATCTTACATTAAAGTCTTTTTTCTATTTTGAGTTTGTTCTTTTGTATGGTTTAAGTTGGTGATCTAGTTTCACTTTTTTTTGCATGTACCTTTCCTATATTCGCAACACCATTTATTGAAGAGACTGTCCCTGCGACAATGAATGCTCTTGCCTCCTTTGTCAAATATTGAGCATAGTAGCTTATGTCAATTTCTGGGTTCTCTGTTCTCTTTCATTGATCCACATGCCTGTTCTTGTGCCAGTAACAGGCTGCTTTGAGTATAGTGGCTTTTTAGTATAACTGGACATCTGGTATTGTGATTCCTCCAACTCTGCTCTTCTTTCTCAAGATAGGTGGAGTGTTTCTTCTAGCTCTGTGAAATATGCCATTGTTATTTTTTAAAAATGTGTTAGGTTTTGTTGAATGCCTTTACTGTATCTATTGATATGATCATGAGATTTCTGTTGTGCAATATGTTTATGTGCTGTACGACATGTATTCACTTGCGAATATTGAACCTGCCGTGCATCCCCAGAATAAATCTCACTTGGTCATGCTGTTATGATCTTTTTAATGTATTGCTGAATCCAGTTTGCAAAAATTTTGTTGAGGCTATTAGTATCTATATCCATCAGGGATATTGGCCAGCAGTTCTCTTTGTTTTCTTTTGTCTGGTTTTGGAATTCCGGTCATGCTGACCTCATTGAAAGTTTGGAAGTGTTCCTTCCTCTTAAAATTTTGAATAGTTTGAGTAGGATAGGTATTAGTTCTTTGAAAACTTGGTAAAACTCCCCTGTGAATCCATCTGGACCAGGGTTTTTGTTTGCTGGGAGCTTTTTTTAAAATTACTGTTTCAATTTCATCGGTAATTATCGCCAAATTCGTGTTTTCTGGTTTTTCCTGACTGAATTTTGGAAGCTTGTATTTTTCAAGGAGTATGCCCATTTCGTCCAGGTTGACCTGTTTGTTGAAATAAATTCATTCATAATATTTTATTACAATCCTTTGTATTTCTGTGAGGTCATTTATTACTTTGCCTCTTTCACTTCTAATTTTGTTTATTTGGGTCCTCTCTTATTGTTTCCTGGTGTGCCTCGCTGTGAGGAACACAATCAATCCTGTTTATCCATTTGAAGAACCAGCACTTGGTTTTATTGATCTATGTACTGTTGTTGTTATTGTTATTTTGTCTCTATATCATTTATTTTGCTCTAATTTTTATTTCCTTCCTTACTACCCTGTTTTTCTTGTTGCTCCCTTTCTAGTTTTTTTTTAAGTTGTAGGGTAAGATAACTTATTATCTTGTGTTGTTTTTTTTTTTGAGGTAGGCTTATAGTGGTATGAACTTCCCTCGCACGACTGCTTTCACTGTGTTCCAAAGGTTTGGATTGCTGTGTATTCATTTTCATTTATTTCCAGGAAAGTTATTCTTCTTTGATCTCTTTCATAATCCTTCCATTGTTTAACAGCATGCTATTTAGCCTCCATGTATTTGAATGTTTTTGAGCATTTTTATTGTAGCTGATTTCTAATTTCATGCCATTGTGGTCTGAGATGATTGACATGATTTCAATCTTCTTGAATTTGTAGAGACTTAGCTTGTGTCCTAACATATAGTCTATATTTAAAAATGTTCCATGTGCACTGAAGAAAAATGTATATTCCATAGCTTTGGGGTGGAATGTTTTGAAAATGTCGAATAGTTCCACCTGTTGTAGAGTGTTGTTTAGGATTGCTATTTCTTTGTTGATCTTTTTTTCTTATCTAGAAGATTTATCCAGTGATATCATGGGATATTAAAATCCCCTACTACGATTGTATTGCTGTCAATCTCTCCCTTGATATCCTCCAGAAGATGTTTTAATATATTTAGATGCTCCTAATATAGGGTACATATATGTTTACCAGAGTTACAGCCTCTTGTTGTATTGATTCATTTGGTATTAGGAAGTGGCCTTCTTTATCTCTTGTTATGGCCTTCACTGTGAGTTCTATTTTGTCAGACATAAGTATTGCTACCCCACCTTTTTTTTTTTTTCATTTGCCTGAAAATTTCCCCCCTATCATTTCACTTTCAGTTGGTCTGAATCCTTTGTTCTAAGGTGGGTCTCTTGTAAACAGCAGATATATGGGTCATGTTTTCTTATCCATTCAGCTACCCTATGTCTTTTGATTAGAACAGTTAATCCATTAACATTTAAGGTTATTATCGAATAAAGGCCTGGTGCACAAAATTCATGCAGGGGGGGGAGGGGGTGTCCCTCAGCCTGGCCTGCACCTTCTCCAATCCAGGACCCCTCTCATAATCCGGAACCACTGGCTCCTAAGCGCTCATCTGCCTGCCTGCCTGATGCCCCTAACTGCTCCCCTGCCGGCCTGATTGCCCTCACTGCTCTACCTTCCTGGCCTGATCCCCATAATTGCCTATCTGCTCTCCCCTCCTGGCCTGATCACCCTGCCTAACGGCCACCTTCTCCCTTGTCACCTTTTCCCTTCCGTCTTCACCTGCAGCACCAGTCTTCTCACCTTCTCCCTTCCACCTTCTCCCGAGGTGCTGGCCTTCTCACCTTCTCCCTTCTCCCTGTTCCTGCACAATGCTGAACTTCTCCTGCGGCGCTGCCCACCCATGTCGCCTCAGGCTGCTCCCGCATTCTCCCAGCTCCTCCTTGCTTACACCTCGTCTCTAGAGCAACGCCCTGGGGCGAGCATAAAAACTAATAAACAGATAATATGCTAATGGTCCGGTCATGACCCATTATGGCGTCCTGGCCTATTTTGCATATATATATATATATATATATATGTGTGTGTGTGTGTGTGTGTGTGTGTGTGTGTGTACTTGTTTGTTGCCATTTTTATTTGTTATGCCTGTGTTCCTTCTTCCCTTTCTGTTTCTTCTTTTTAAAGCAGTCCCTTTAGCATTTCTTGCATTGCTGCCTTGGTGGTAATAAAATCCCTTAGCCTTTTTTTGTCTGTGAAGCTCCTGATTTCCCCTACATTTTTGAATGATAGTCTTGCTGGATATTCTTGGGTTTAGTCCCTTGATTTGCATCACTTTGTATACTTCATCCCATTCCCTTCTGGCCTGATGTGTTTCTGTTGAGAAATCTGTTATCTAATGGGAGATCTCTTGTAGGTAACTTTTTGTCTTTCTCTGGCAGCCTTTAAGATTCTTACTTTGTTGTTGATGTTTGCCAATTTAGCTAGGATGTAGCTTTGTGTTGGTCTTTTTGAGTTCATGTTGTTTGGGACTCTGTGCTTCTTGAACTTCTGTGCCTTTATTTCTTCCCCAAATTAGGTAAGTTTTCCATCATTATTTCTTGAAACAGGTATTCTATTCCTTGCTCAGCTTCCTCTCCTTTTGACACTGCTATTATGCAGATGTTTCATTTTGTCCCAGAGCTCCCTTAGACTCTCCTCCTGCTTTTTAATTTTTTTCCACATTGGTGCTCTGATTGGGTATTTTTTCTACCTTTTGTCTTCTAACTTGCTGATTCGGTCCTCAGCTTCTAGTCAGCTGTTAAAACCTTCCATTGTGTTCTTTATTCCAGCTATGTCATTCTTCATTTCCTCTTCATTCTCACACATGTTGGTCAATTTTTCATCCAAATGTTTGAGCACTCTTATAACCATTACTCTGAAATCTTTCTCTGACAAATTGCTTGCCTCTATTTCATTTAGTTCCTGCTTTAGTGATTCCTCTTTTCTTACATTTAGAGGTTGTTTCTATGTCTCCACATTTTTGCTGTTCCTTTGTAATTGTTTCTATGTATTAGATCAAACTGCTATGCCACCCAGATTTTTTTGAATTGGCCTTATGTACTAGATGTTTTCTGGGACCCGGTGGTGCATCCTCTCAGCTCTCCTGGGCTGGGTGTTCTAGGGAGGCACCCTACTTAAGATATTTGGGTTCTCCTGATGTAGTTGAGTCTTGAATGTTATTGTCACGTTCGTGGATGCAATCTCCTCTCAAGCTGTCTGATTATGTGGCTCACTCCCTATCACATTGTGGCAACCGTTGTGGAGGCACTGACTGAACAGCACAAAATACAACACAAGACACAACACAGAAGGAATAGAACATGAATGTACAGAAGACACCTATAACCCAAATAAAAGAGATCATTAGAGAAAAGAGAATTAGGAAAGAGGAAAGCAACCAAGAATGATAGCAAGAGAAAAAAAAAGAAATATGGGGATAAAACACAAGAAAAACAACAAATAAACCAAAATGCACAAACAAAAAACACCCAAAAAAACAGGTGTGTGTCAGAATCTGTACATGCAGAGCTTAAATAAAGAAAATAAGGTTAAGGAATTGGATGAACAGGGGAATGACTAGGGTTTAGAATAGAAGAGAGAGAAAAGTAATAAAAAGATAAGAAGAAAAAATAAATTTTTTTTGAAAAGGTGAAGGAGAGTGCAGATAGGCCTAAATTTAGAAAGTGAAATAAGTGAAGTAATTAGAAGAAAAGAGCAAGAGGATCAAAAATGGATTAATAAAGAAAAAGGAAAGGGGGAAATGCAGTAGAAGCAGGGAAGAGGAAATTAGATATATGAATAAACCAATAGAGACTAGAATAATAACACATCAAGCAGATAAAGAAGATCAATTTTAAAAAGGGAAAGAGAAAGAGAAAAACTAAAATGGGGAAAGAAGTAGAAAATTGGGAGAAGAGAGGAAAAAAAAGGTGAAAAAAAATTTTTTTTAATTTAAAAAAAAGTTAAGTGTAGTTCACTTTAGCCGTTTCAATGCCCTATGGGAGCTATTTTAGGAAGTCTCTCTTTAATTCTGTCTGCCAATTCTGGGCTTTCTGTACTTAGGTGCTGACCACTGTTAGGCACTATCTTTTGGCTTTTAGAACCCTGCTTGAAGCTCCATGTGATCCACCAGTACCCTGCTTTTTTGCCTCCAGAGACATTGGTTACAAGAAAGCGGGGCCAAACTGCCCTCTTTGCCTTTTTGCCAGCTGTCCATCTTAACCACTGAAGTGTCAGTTTCTGATAGGACTTTAAGTGAGGTTGCTGCTATTTAGCTTTTAGGGAATAAGGTGGGTATTTTTTTTCCTGACCCAGAGCTACTCCTCCTAGAGTGGCCCAAAATATTACCCTGGCCTTGGGTAGTCAGATATCCTTATATGGAGGAGACTAATGGGCTTGGCTGGCAAGCTGGAGTTTTTATCATTCTGGTTCCCAGAATAACAGTCACTGAGGGCTCCTTGAGACTTTTTAGACCTGTAAGCTTGGCCTTTGCCTTTGTTTCCTCTGTAAAGTTCAAAATGCAGTGTATGACAGGCTGTATCACCAGACCTGAGGCTACTGGGAGGGGCAAGGTCTTCTGGGGAGAAATAGCCACTTAGGTTTGGAAGTATAAGGATGTGCCAATGCAGGACCCCTGGCCATGTCTCCCTGTCCTGCTTCCCTCCCCAGCCTCTCCTCAGGAACCTCAAGTCTGTGCCTCCCTCCCTACACCAAAGAATCGGGTGAGTGACTGCCATTGAAAAGGCCTGTGTTCTGTGTTTAGAGAATAAAAACAAAACAGAAACAACAAAACCGTGGCATTCTCTCCCAACACCTAGCCTTTCAGGGGCCGCCTTTTGCAGCTATGGTCTTGCGTCCAGACTCCCTGGCAGCCAGCAAACCTGTGGCTTTTCCTTTTCACAGTTGCATGTTACGCCTCCCACCACGGGACACGGCTTTGGTGTAATGCAGCTTCCTCCTCTCCCTCTGATCCCGCTGGCCCACCACCCCTCTCAAGCCCACACCACTGTTCCTACTGATCTCCAGGTTTTTTCTGCCCTTCCTTGTTGTAAGTTGTCTCCTCAGCTGTGCCTAATGTGTTAATTCCATGTGGATGTTCTCTGACTTAGTTATATTTCCAGTATGGCCCTGGGAAGAGTTGCACAACTTGTTTACCTATTCAGCCCCTTTTTTCTTCCTATATTTTTTTATCTCGAATTCAGTGGACACTAACTATATCTCTTTGCCTCACTTTCTGGCACCTGTCAGTGTACACTAGTCCCCCCACCTTATCTGCGGGGATACACTTCAAGACAACCCCCTGAATGCCTGAAACTGCAGGCAACATCAGACTCTATATACAGTAGGCCCTCAAATAATGTTCTTGTGAGATTATGTACGATTAGTTTTATTATACACCATTTTGCTTAAAATCACCAAAACCTGTCTACAATGTTAACTGAGGACTTACTGTATACCATGTTTTTTCCTATACATACTTACTTATGATAAAGTTTAATTACAAATTAGGTACAGTAAGAGATTAACAACAACTAATAATAAAATAGAATTACAACAATGAACTGTAATAAGTTATGTGAATGTGGTCACTCATTTCAGGGAATCCCTTGCAGAAATTATTCATGTAGGCTCAATGCTTTCTGGCACAACATTGTCCAACTGGAACACATTTTCTATTCAGTAATTCCACTCACAAATTTAATGCCTATTCCACTTAATCATGCCCTGTGATCCTAATTTTTGCAGTTTGAAGTGCAACAGGAAAAGCAGCACATATTTCATTTTCCTTCTTCACAATTTCATAGATTCATTATTACTGTAGATCTTAGCAATCTCAGCAACCAATTTTTTCTCTCTCCTTAAATGGAGAATTTTCACCTTTTCACTTAGAGGAAGCACTTTATGGCTCTTCACTGGCATACCTGAATTTCAAGCATCACTAGTCCTGCACATTGGAGCCATTATTAATGTGATAACTTAAACAGCTACTAAGTGGGGGTGTATAGAGTGGATCCACGGACAAAGGAATCAGGCACATCCTTGGCAGGATGGAGCAGGGCAATGCAAGATTTCACTACACTACTCAGAATAGCATGCAATTTAAAACTTATAAATTGTTTATTTTTGGAATTTCCCATGTAATATTTTTGGATCATAGGTGACTACAGGTAAATGAAACCATGGGAAGCAAAACAACAGATAATGGTGACCACTATCCTCTCAGGGGTAACTTGATTAGGAAACCTACTGATATCACACAATTAAAAAAATTTCCTGGAGACAGGAAGATGGCTGCCCACGAAAAGGCAGGCTGCAAGACAGTGTGTGAGTGAGAAAACGAAAGGATAGTGTGTGGATGTAAGGGGAGAGTCTATTTGTGAGTGAGGGACAGCTATATTCCAAGGGACTGTTGGGGACTGCCGGACCGGGCTCCCTTGACCAGGCAGCCTCCAATGCTGCTGAAATCTCTCCTGGAGAGACCGGCTCTGATACAGAGACCGCGTCATCTTGAAGGGGAGAGTGGCTGTGATTGGAGGCCTAGCCTTACCTTCAATTGGGAAGTATCGGATACCTCCCAGGACCCTACAACCACAACACCCAGGGACCAGCTGCAAACCCACAAACACCGGGTCTCAAGCAGCGTGAATATGTGGATGCGGATGAGCTCTGCCACCCTCTCACGGAAAGGTCAGATTTTGCCCAGAGAAAGGTTAGGTCTGCGATCCAGAGGTTCAGAGAAAGCCTGTGCCCCACAAAATCCAAGGCCCATGGGGCCAGTGTAGTCCGCGAATGTGGAAGGGGGTCCACAGGGCTGGTGACAGAGGGAACTCTAGAAATCAACCCATAGCAGGGTTGGCCACAAAAAGGCAGCCTGAAGCTTTACCAGGAAACCAGCTGCGCTGTGCCAGGGGGAAAAGACGTGCACAGAGACGTGAGCAGATTTGCGTGCAGTGCCAGGGTGAAAAAGTTGCAAGTTCGCGCACTTACTTTGGCTCTTTTTTCTCTTTAAATCCTTGCTTTTGAATAATAAGCCCAGTGCAAAGGATCACCCAATTAAAAACACTCTCAGAGACTGCAGGGGTAAGTTGTTTTGTGGAACCTGGGGATCAGAGCGGGGAGAAACCATCAGAAAACCAGCTCTGGGGTAGTCCATACCCTCAAACCAGTATTAAATGCAGAAGCGAAAACAAATTCTAAATACTGGGTAGAGAGGACTTATAGCCCCGGATGCAATACAGAAACACTGCCACCCAGGGGTTGAATCACAAATTGACTCTTATGTAAATCCAACCACAGGCAGGCTAAGAAAAAAAGAAATATTGTTTGAAACAGGATTGTGGCTTATGACACAGAGGAGCTGTGGAACGCCGGGAACTTCAATATTGTCCTGACTGCTTGACAGGAAACAGGCGTGCCAAACAGAACAGGAGAGGAAGTGAATGACCTTCACTACTGCACATGTTTATTTTATCTTTTACTTAAGAAACTAAATTTTCTTCTTTTCTCACTTGATTTTACCTTTTTACCTATTATATTTTTATTTTTAATCAGTATTATTACCACTATTATTTTACCTTTATTTAAAGTTTCGTTTTATTTTCTCTTTATTTTATTTTATTTTATTTTGGGATTAGTGTTCTACACTCTATTTTCATTTTTCCTTTAGCATCATTTTACTCTATCTCAACTTTACCTTTATGCCAACACTCTCTTCCTCACTTTTCCCCTTTTGTTGTCCTGTTTCTCTTACCCAATTCCTGCTTTAGATTTTCCCTATCCCTTCTTTTTACCCCATTAAAAATTCCTCCTACTTTGTGATCCCCTGCTCCAAGTCCATACACACTTCTCTCTTCTCTTCACTATCTGAATATTTTTCTCTCTTCCCTTTTTTGTTATTTTTTCTTTATGTCTTTTGTTTTGTTTTGCCCTTCTTTCTCTCTGCCCTATTGTTGTTGTTAGTTTGTTGATTAGATTGGTTTTTTTTCTTTGTGTGATTGTCTCTCCTTTTTTTTGCTTCTGTTTTTCCTCTCCTCGCTTGTTATTAGTTGTTGTAGTTTGCATTCATATCTGGGTGTTAGTTGTTTGCATTTTTTTCGATTAGTTGGTCTATTGAAGTTTTCTCCCGATATAAACAGTTCTTCCCACTTCTTCTTGATTCTCTTTCTTTTATCTCTTACTTTTTTTCCTTTTCTAAATATCATTTTTGCACTCTTTTTTTTAATACCCTAATTCTCTTTTCTCTGATGGTCATCGTTATTTGGGATTAATAGTATCGTGAATACATTTGTGTTCAGTACCTTGTGCGTTGTGCCTAGTTGTGTTGTATCTTGTGCCTTTAAGACAACGCAGGAGAGAGAGCGCTACATAACCAGACACCCGGAAAGAGAGATCATGGGGAGACAAAGAAACAGCCCACATACGAAAGAAAAGGAGGCATCACCAGAAAAAGAAGTAAACAAAATGGACACAAGCAATGTCAGAGAAAGAATTCAGACAAATGGTCATAAGGTTGCTGAAAAGGTTGGAAGACAAATTCAAGAATATGTTTAAGAACCAAGAGGAAACAAAGAAGAACCAAGAAGAAATGAAAAATGACATCACTGCAATAAAAAACTCAATACAAAGCATCAACAGTAGACTAGAAGCAGCAGAGGACCACATCAGTGAGCTAGAAGACAAGGTAGTAAAAAATACCCAAGTAGAGCAGCATCTAGAAAAAAAACTTAAAAAACAGGAGGAGAGCCTAAGGGAACTTTGGAACAACATGAAAAAAAACAACATCATCATCCACATAATAGGGGTGCCAGAAGGAGAGGAAACTGAGCAAGGAATAGAGAACCTGTTTTAAGAAATAATGAAAGATAACTTCCCTGATTTAGGGAAGAAAAAACTCACAAAAGTCTAAGAAGCTCAAAGAGTCCCAAACAAAATGAACCCCAAAAGACCAACGCCAAGGCACATTATAATTAAATTGGCAAACACCAACAACAAAGTAAGAATCTTAAAAGTGGCCTGAGACAAAAAGTTTCCTACAAAGGATCCCCCATCAGACTAGTGACTGATTTCTCAACAGAAACACATCAGAACAGAAGTGAATGGAATGAAATGTACAAAGTCATACAAAAGAAGGGTCTGAATCCAAGAATACTGTACCCAGCACGGCTATCAATCAACATTGAGGGTGAAATCAGAAGCTTCACAGACAAAAAAGGACTAAGGGAGTTTATCACCACCAAACCAACAATGCAAGAAATGCTAAAGAGTCTGCTGTTAAAAGAAGAAATAGAAAGCAAAGAAGGAACACAGGCATAAAAGAAATAAAAATGGCAACAAACAAGTACCTATAACAATAACTTTAAATGTAAACGGGTTAAATGTCCCAATCAAAAGACATAGGGTAGCTGAGTGGATAAGACAACATGACCCATAAATCTGCTGTCTACAGGAAACCCACCTAAGAAAAAGGACTCACACAGACTGATGGTGAAGGGATGGAAAAAATGTATTTCAGGCAAATGGAAATGAAAAAGAAGCTGGGGTAGCAATACTTATATCTGACAAATTAGATCTCAAAGTGAAAGATATAACAAGAGATAAGGAAGGCCGCTTCATAATACTAAAGAGAGCAATCCAACAAGAAGATATAATTCTGGTAAACATGTATGTACCCAATACAGGAGCACCCAAATACATAAAAAAACTTCTGGAAGATATCAAGGGAGAGATTGATAGCAATACAGTCACAGTAGGGGATTTTAATACCCCACTAACATCACTGAACAAATCTTCTAAACAAAAAATCAGCAAAGAAATATCAATCCTAAATGAGACACTAGATCAGATGGAATTAACTGACATCTTGAGAACATTTCACCCCAAAATCACAGAATATACATTCTTCTCAAAGTGCACATGGGTCATTTTCAGAGATAGACCATATACTGAGACACAAGCAAAGTCTCTTCAAATTCAAGAAGATGGAAAACATATTAAGCATCTTAAGCATCTTCTCAGATCACAATGGCATAAAACTAGAAATCAAATACAATAAAAAATCAAACACCTGGAGGCTAAATAGCATGCTATTAAACAATGACTGGGTTACCACAGATCAAAGAAGAAATAAAAAGCATCATGGCAACAAACGACAATGAAAACACAACAATCCCAAATCTACTGGAAACAGTGAAAGCAGTCTTCAGAGGGAAGTTCATAGCTCTACAGGCATATCTCAAAAAACAAGAAACAATGGTAATAAATTACATAACCCTACAACTCAAAGAGTTAGAAAGAGAGCAACAAGAAAAGCTCAGAGTGAGCAGAAGGAAGGAAAGAATAAAGATCAGAGCAGAGATAAACAACATAGAGACAAAAAAAAAAAAACCACAACAAAACAATACAAAAGATCAATGCAACCAGGAGCTGGTTCTTTGAAAGGATAAACAAGATTGATGAACCTCTAGCCAGGCTCACCAAGAAGCAAAGAGAGAGGATTGAAATAAACAAAATCAGAAATGAAAGAGGTAAAGTAACAACCAATCCCACAGAAATACAAACGATTATGAAAAAATACTATGAACAACTCTATTCCAACAAAATGGACAACCTAGACAAAATGGACATATTCTTAGAAAATTATAAGCTCCCAAAACTCAAACAAGAAGAATAAAAAAACCTGAGTAGGCCGATAACTACCAATGAAATTGAAAAAGCGATCAAAATCTTCCAGCAAACAAAAGCCCTGGTCCGGACGGCTTTACGGGGGAGTTCTACCAAGTATTCAAAGAAGAACTAAAATCTATCCTCCTCAGAATATTCCAAAAAATTCAAGAGGAAGGCACACTTCCAACTTCTTTCTATGAAGCCAGCATTACCCTAACCCCAAAACCAGATAAAGACACCACAAAAAAAGAGAGCTACAGGCCAATATCCTTGATGAACACAGATGCTAAAATTCTCAACAAAATTCTAGCAACCCGGATTCAGCAATATATTAGGAAGATCATACACCATGACCAAGTGGGATTTATTCCAGGGATGCAAGGCTGGTACAATATCCGCAAATCAATAAACGTGACACATCACATAAACAAGTTGAGAGACAAAAATCACATAATCATATCGATTGATGCAGAAAAAGCATTTGACAAAATCCATCACCCTTTCTTGATGAAAACTTTGAGCAAAGTAGGAATAGAGGGATCATACCTCAACATAATAAAAGCCCTATATGAAAAACCTACAGCCATCATCATACTCAATGGGCAAAAGCTAAACCCATTTCCCCTAAGAACAGGAAGAAGACAAGGACAGACAATAAGAAGAAATAAAAGGCATCAAAATTAGAAAAGAAGTAAAACTGTCCTTATTCGCAGATGACATGATACTATACATAGAAAACCCCAAAGACTCCATCAAAAATCTACTAGACCTAATAAAAGAATTTGGCAATGTAGCAGGATACGAAATTAACACCCAGAAATCTATGGCCTTTTTATACACCAATAATGAACTCACAGAAAGTTAAATGGAAAAAAAAATCCCATTTATCATTGCACCAAAAAAATTAAGATACTTAGGAATAAACTTAACTAAGAATATAAAAGACCTGTATTTGGAAAACTACAGGACACTGGAAAAAGAGAGAGAGGAAGACATAAACAAATGGAAGAACATACCATGTTCATGGATTGGTAGAATCAACATCATTAAAATGTCCATACTACGTAAAGCAATCTATAGATTCAATGCAATACCTATAAAAATACCAATGGAATATTTCAAAGATCTCGAACAAACTCTCCAAAAATCATCTGGAATAAAAAAAGACCCCGAATAGCCACAGCTATCCTGAGAAAGAAAAACAAAGTAGGAGGGATCTCGATACCAGATATCAAGCTGTATTACAAAGCCACTGTTCTCAAAACTGCCTGGTACTGGCATAAGAACAGACATATAGACCAATGGACTAAAATAGAGAACCCAGAAATTGACCCAAGCCACTATACTCAATTAATCTTTGACAAAGGAGGCAAGAGCATACAATGGAATTAAGAGAGTCTCTTCAATAAATGGTGTTGGGAAAATTGGACAGGTACATGCAAAAAAATGAAACTAGATCACCATACACAAAAACAAACTCAAAATGGCTAAGGGACTTGAATGTAAAACGGGAAACCATAAAAATCCTACAAGACTCCATAGGCAGCAAAATTTGCAGACATATGTCGTAACAATATCTTTACAGACACAGATCCTAGCACAAGAGAGACTAAGGAGAAAATAAACAAATGGGACTACATCAAAATAAAAAGCTTCTTCACAGCGAAAAAAACCATAAACAAAACAACAAGAACGCCCAATGCATGGGAGAACATATTGGCCAATGTTATCTCTGATAAGGGTTGAATCTCCAACATTTACAGGGAACTCATACAACTCAACAAAAGGAAGATAAACGATCCAATCAAAAAATGGGCAAAGGACCTAAATGGACACTTTTGGAAAGAGGACATTCAGAAAGCCAAAAGATATATGAAAACATGCTCAAAGTCACTAATCATCTGAGAGATGCAAATCAAAACAACAATGAGGTAACAACTCACACCTGTCAGAATGGCTATCATCAACAAATCAACAAAAGACTAGTGCTGGAGAGGATGCGGAGAAAAAGAACCCTCCTTCACTGTTGGTGGGAATGCAGACTGGTGCAGCCATTGTGGAAAACAGTATAGCGTTTCCTCAAAAATTTAAAAATGGAACTGCCATTTGACCCAGTAATATCACTTCTAAGAATATATACTAAGAAAACAGAAACACCAATCAGAAAGGATATATGCACCCCTATGCTCATAGCAGCACAATTTACAATAGCTAAGATTTGGAAACAGCCCAAATACCCATCAGCAGATAAGTGGATTAGAAAACTATGGTAGAATATTACACTGCTATAAAAAAGAAGGAATTCTTAGCATTTGCAGCAGCTTGAATGGAACTGGAGAGCATTATGCTAAGTGAAATAAGCCACTCAATGAGAAAAACACCACATGATCTCACTCATTTATGGATAATAAAGACCATTACAATCTGATGAACAAAAAGATAGATACAGAGGCAGAGAAGCATCGAACAGACTGTCAAATTTCAGTGGAAAGGCTGGGGAGGGGTAGGGGGGAGGAAGTACGAGATCAACCAAAGGACTTGTATGCATGCATATAAGCATAACCAATGGATGCAAGACACTGGGGGGTAGGTGATGAGAGCATGTGCGGGGGGGGGGAGGGGGGGACGGGGGGAGTAGGGGAGGCTGGGGGAAGGTCAATGGGGGAAAAAAGGAGACATATGTACTACTATTTGTAATACTTTAAACCAGTGGTTCCCAAACTTATTTGGCCTACCGCCCCCTTTCCAGAAAAAATATTACTCAGAGCCCCCTGGAAATTAATTTTTTTTAAATTTTAATAGCAATTAAACAGAAAGATATATGCCCCCAAATGCACCTGTGGCCATCACCGCCCCCCTGGATCGATGCAGCACCCACCAGGGGGTGGTAGCGCCCACTTTGGGAATCACTGCTTTAAACAATAAAATAAAATTTAAAAAAAAATTTTCCTACCTGGTGTGGGGGCTGGATGGAGGTCAGTAAGGGGCAGGGGGGCGGGGGGATTATATATACACTAGAGGCCCAGTGCATGAATTTGTGCATGGGTGGGGTCCAGCCGGCTGGCCCAACCCCCGATCTGGGTGTTGGGGGCCTATGGGGGCCGGATCAGGCTGGTTGGCTGCCACAGTGTGCGTCATAGCCACCAGTCATTCTGGTCATTCTGCTGTTCTGGTTGCTGGGCTTTTATATATATAGATTTTTAAATCTCCTTAACCAAGTGATGAGAATAAGTTTATCAGTAAACTTGAAGTTATGAAGCTTCCGATGTGAAACAGTAAGTACCAAATAATACATACAAAACAGTCTTACTAAAGATGTTTAACTTGAATCTAATCTTAAGAAAACAGTAAAAAAATCCAAAACATGAAATATTCTATATGACAACTGCCTCAGACTCTTCAAAGCATTATAAAAAGCAGAAAGTCAAGGAGACTTCTAGATAAAAAGAAATTAAATTATTTCCAAGTGCAAAGTATTGATGAGATCCTTGACCAATGACAATGAGATATTTTTGTGATGAAGGGGATCTAAATAGTAGATACTATGATTATTGGGTGCTATCATGAAATTCATATTGGATATTATAAAGCTACTAGAAGCCCAGTGCACTAATTCTTGCACCAGTGGGGTCCCTCAGCCTAGCCTGCGCGATCAGGCCAAAACCGGATCTCCGACATCCCCTGAGGAGTCCCAAATTGCGAGAGGGCACAAGCCAGGCCAAGGGGCACAAGCCAGGCCAAGGGACCCCACTGGTGCATGACTGGGGTAAGGGAGGGATGCGTGAGGTTGGCCAGCCAGGGAGGGACTGCTCGAGGGCTCCAGGGTGTGTCCAGCCTGTCTTACTCAGTCCCAATAGGCCGGACCCCAGCAGCAAGCTAACCTACTGGTCGGAGCGTCTGCCCCCTGGTGGTCAGTGCACATCATAGCAACTGGTCAACTGTCTGCCCCCTGGTGGTTAGTGCACATCATAGCAAGCGGTTGAACGGCCTTAGCATATCATTAGCATATTACACTTTGATTTGTTGAACGGCAGACCGGTCAACCAGACACTTAGCAAATTAGGTTTTTTATTACTAGTACATAGGATTTTATTAGATAGTATTATAAAATCTAAAAGTTTTCCAGGCCAGCTGGTGTAGCTCAGTGATTTCTTTCAAATTTCCTGTAGGTTTGAAATCTTTCAAAATAAGAAAGTAAAAAATCATATAATCAAAAATGATTTGTCTATGTTACATCAAAATTATTGACTTATTAGTTCCTCTTCTCTGCTATACAGATGTTTTGATATAATTCAGGCAGATTCTAATCTAAACAGCTTTAAATGAAGTGTTCAATCTACACATTTAAAAAAATCACAACCACACAATGAAGTACAGGTGAGACATTGTGAGGCCAGGGAAGTCTACTGCTTGCTACTCTACACATCTACTGCTCTCAAGGCAGCAATGCCTCTGCTTCTTACTGCTTGGCCTGCTTCTCTTTCAGAAGTTGGTTTTGTATTACTGTGCACGTGGTTCCAACAAGGCAGCATAAACAACCTGGACAGTCAAAAGAACTATTCCTTTCATCTAGTTCTGTCATTAACTAGCCAAGTAACCTTGGGAAAGTTATTTAATGCAAAATTTCTCTTCTTCACCACTCATTTGAGGGATGACCACCAAATTAGCTTCTAACTCTGAAATCTTTTGAGTTAATGAACTGTTTTACTATCCTAATGAACACTTTCATCACTTAAATCTTCATTAATTGCAGATTTATAAGCAGTTCTAAGAAATAATACAGAGATATTTGTAAACGTTGCTTAGTTTTCCCCAATGGTAATACATTTTGCAAAACTGCAATTTACAACTAGGACACTGACATTGATACCATCAATTGATTTTTTTTTAATCCTTACTCAAAGATATGTTTATTGATTTATTAATATTATTTTTTAGGGAGAAAAAAGGAGGGAGAGAGAGAGAGAGGGAGAAACATTGATGTGAGAGCGAAACATCAATTGGCTGCCTAACATATGCACCTGGGGAATGAACACGCAACCTAGGTATGTGCCCTGACTGGGAATCGAACCCGCAACCTTTTGGTGTATGAGACTATGCTCCAACCAACTGAGCCACTCAGCTAGGGCCCATCCACTGATCTTATTCCATTTCTCATTTTACTTTTACTAATTTGCATATGATTGTTCACTCTTAACTTCTTATCCCATTAATCTACAAGGTAGACCACTAAGTACTTGAAAAATCAAATATAAAATAAACAAAAAAGATTGTGTTTGCTTTTTAAATTACCCTGTACCAACTATTTAAATATTATATTCTACTTTCATCAGAGAATTCCAGTTGGAAATCCTAGGGCAAACTGATGTAAAACACATTAATGTTTATACTTCTGCAACACCACCGCAACCAACGTGAGGAAAATCCCCTTTCATCAACCTAAAAAGGAGATTTGTCTTTTCCAGTGAGAATGATTCTCTCTGCCTCAGAATTGAGCTGGAAAAAGAAGTCAGAACTTTACTTCTAAGGGTTAATCCACTAGACCAGCGGTTCTCAACCTGTGGGTTGCGACCCCTTTCACAGAGGTCGCCTAAGACCATCTTGCATATCAGATATTTACATTACGATTCACAACAGTAGCAACATTACAGTTATGAAGTAGCAACGAAAATAATTTTATGGTTGGGTCACAACATGAGGAACTGTATTTAAAGGGCCAGAAGGTTGAGACCACTGCACTAGACCATCCCAGATAAAATAGTTCCATGCAAATATGTTTTAAAGATTAAATGAAGAGCAATAAAAAATTTTCTTACACACTATTAAAAAAAACATTTAAAAAGCAACTGTAAAACTTATGGAAGAAAACATAAAAGAAACCTTTTCAGTCTTAGATTAAGCAAAGCTTTAATAACATGATCCAAAAAGGAAAAACTAGATAAATTGGATTTTTGAAATTTAAAAATTTCTGCTCTTCAAGAGACACTGTTAAGAGAATGAAGAGACTGGGAGAAAATATTTGCTAAGTATATACCAGATAAAGAACTTATTGCAAATACATGAAGAATTCACAAATTGCAATATTAAGAAAACCCAATTTTAGAGATGGGCAAAAATACTTCAGTATTAGTCATTAGGTAAATGTAAATTTAAATCACAGTGAGATACCAGTACACTCCTATTAAGATAACTTTAGAAAATAAAAACAAAGCCAATGACAGTAATGAACACTGGAAGCAGAAGAACTGAAACTCACACTACTCATCGGAATAACAGAAATAACAAGACTGTGTTCCATAATGCACATTTACCATATGACTCAACAATCTTAAGTATTCACACAAACATCTGGAAGCAAATTTATTCATGATTGTCAAAATGAGAAATAACTCAAACATTCTTCCACAGGTGAATGAATAAATAAACTAGTTTGTCCCAACAATGCAATGGTATTTGGCAATAAAAAGAAATGAAGTGCTAATACAAGCAACAAAATGGATGAATTGCAAATATATCATGCAAAGTTAAAGATGCCAGATTTAAAAAGCTACATGCTATATGATTCCATTTATATGACATATCCAAAATTATTGGGATAGAAAACAAATAAGTGGCTGCGAAAGGCTAGAGGAAAGGGATGATTACAAAGAGACACAAGGAAAATTTCTTGGGTGATGAAGCTGTTACATAACTTGACTGTGGCAGTGATTATATAGCAAAAGTCATAAAAATATATATTAAAAATGGGGGTGAAAGAAGGATTTGTATATATAAATTACACATCAATTTTAAAAAAGCAATTTGTAAAACAACTTGGTTTCTTATAAAGTTAAACAGACACTTACATATGACCCATTAATTACGTTGCTAGGCATTAAGAGAATTGAAAACATATGTCCACACAAAGACTTATATGTTAATATACTCACTGCTTTTATTCAAAACTAGAGGCCCAGTACACAAAATTGGTGCACTGGGGGGAAGGGGGGGGGGTTCCCCTCAGCCTGGCCTGTGCCCTCTTGCAGTCCAGGAGCCCTCGGGGAATATCTGACTGATGGCTTAGGCCCACAGGAAGTGGGCCTACACCGTCAGTTGGACATCCTTAGAGCTGCCATGTAGGCAGGAGAGGCTCCCGCCACCACCACTGTGCTCACCAGCCATGAGCCCGGATTCTGGCTGAGCATCACTCCACCTGTGGGAGCACTCTGACCACCAGGGGGCAACTCCTGCGTTGAGCATCTGCCCCCTGGTGGTCAGTGCGCATCATAGCGACCGGTTGTCCGCTGTTCAATTTGCATATTGGCCTTTTATTATATAAGATTGTCAAAACCTGGAAAGAACTGAAATGTCTATCAATGGATAGACTGTAGAATAGCCTTACAATGGAATACTATTTAGCAATTTAAACAATTAACCACTGATACACACAACACGCTGCATCTTAAAATCATTATGCTGACTGCCCTGGCAGGTGTGGCTCAGTTGGTTGGTCACTGTCCTGTGTGCCAAAAGGTTGCCAGCTGCTGATGGGGTTGTGGGCTCCATCCCCACTAGGGAGCATGTATGCTGACTAAAAGGGAGATACAAAGAACACAAACTATAAGACTATTTATATGAAATTCTAGGAAAGGCAAGTAATCTATAGTGACAGCAAATCAGTGATTGCTTGAGACCAGAGTAGGAGTGAGGGTCAACTGCCAAGGGACACAAGGAAAAATTTGAAGATGATAAACATGTTCTATATATTAACTGAAGTGGTGAAAGTTACAAGGATGCATGTACTTGTTAAAATTCAAGCTATATATCTAAACAGGATGCACTTTATTGTATTAAAGGTCAAAAAATTGATTTGAAAAAACAATTTGTCAATGAACAATCTGAAAATGAAAAAATACAATTCCATTCACAATAGTAACAAAAATTTTTGAAAATTCACAATAAATTTAACATAAGCACCAGAAAGACTCAGAAAACTACATAACATTGTTGAAAGAAAGTCTAAATAAATGGGAAAACATCCCATATTGAAGGATTAGAAGACAATGTTGTTAAAATGCTAATAGCCCCGAAGAGAAATCTACAAATTCAATACAATCCTGAAAAAGAACAAAGGAAGACTCAAACTTCCAGGATTTCTAAACTCACTACAAAGCATCACTAATCAAGACAGTGTAGTACTGGCACAAGAACCAACACATAGATCATCGAAACATAATTATATACATGGTCAACTGATTTTCGAAAAGGATGCCAAGATCATTCAATGGGAAAATAGTCTTAAACAAATGGTACTGGGACAACTGGATAGCCTCGTGAAAAAGAATGAACTTGACTGAACCTTTACTGACATGACACACAAAAATTAATGCAAACTGGATCAAAGACCTAAATACTAGATAATTATACTATCTATATATATAAAGGCCTAATATGCAAAGTCTCCTCTTGGGAGTTCGATCACTTGCTATGACGTGCACTGACCACCAGGGGGCGGCACAGAACGAAGAAAGGCCCCGGCTGGCAGCCAGAAGCCAGCAGCCAGGGAAGGAAGGCCCCAGCCAGCAGCCGGAAGGAAGGTCCCAGTTGGCAGCCGGAAGGCCCTGATTGGCCCTGCTCGCCGGCCAGACCTAGGGACCCTCCCTATATAGATACTAGAGGCCCAGTGCCCAAAATTCATGCACGGGGGTGGGGGTGCCCTTAGCCCAGCCTGCACCCTCTCCAATCCGGGACCTCTTGGGGATGTCCGACTCACAATCCTGGACTGCTGGCTCCTAACCGCTCACCTGCCTGATCGCCCCTAACTGCACCCCCTGCCAGCCTGATCATCCCTAACCGCCTCTGCCTGCCAGCCTGATCGTCCCTAACTGCCCCCCCACCAGCGTGATCGCCCCCAACTGCCCCCCCCCCCCGCCGGCCTGGTCGCCCCACACAGCCTGCTGCTCAGTCGTTTGGTCGCCCCTCACTAACCCCCCCTACTGGCCTGGTTGCCCCACACAGCCTGTTTGGTTGTCTGTTTGGTTGTTTCGGTTCTGACGATCGCTTAGGCTTTTATATAGATAGATATAAAACCCTAATATGCAAAATAGACCGAACAGCAGAAACACTGAACAACCGGTCACTATGACATGCGCTGACCACCAGGGGGCACACAGGAAAGATGGTGGGTGTTGGCCGCGGCAGGATGGTGGAGCAGGTGAGCAGGTGAGGCGGGGCACCGCTTGCTGTCATTGGAGCAAGCCTCTGAAAATTCTTTGCTCCTGCACGCTGCGGTCCTACCCGGCGCTCACACTTGCTGCTGGCGCTGGCCCTACTCTTACCCACTGCTGGCACCAAAGCCACCGCTTGCACCCGCTGCCAGTGTTGATCGTCCCTCAGGGCTTCTCCACCTCCCCCTGCTCCAGAGGGGCGAGTGGGGCCGGCAGCCGCCACTTGTACCTGCTGATGGTGCTGGTCCCACTCACACCTGCTGCTGGCGCCGGCCCTAATTGCTCTGTGCCATTAGCGGGTGTGAGCAGAGCCAGAGCCGTCAGCGCATTAGAGCAGTGGCGGTGGGAGCGAGGTTGCCAGCAGAGAGGGGAACGGAAGCTGCCGGGGGAGGGGCGTGGCAGGGGTGCGGAGGATGGGCTGAGACTCGCCCCTGTGCCCACCGTAGCCTTGTGGCCCACAGTTCCTTTCAAGGTGCATGAATTCATGCACTGGGCCACTAGAGTATACTACAAAATTCTAAAAAGAAAGCATGAGGATAAATCTTTATGACCTTGTTTTGGCAAAGAATTCTTAGACATGAGACCAAAAGCATGAGCAACAAAAGAAAAAATGTAATAGATCCTATGGGAGGAATAGACAACATAATAATAGTAGAGACCTTAATACCCTACTATTAGCAATGGATAGATTGTTGAGAAAAAAAATCAAAAGAAAGTGATAAATTTAACCATACTATAGAACAGCCATTTTCAACCTTTTTCATATCATGACATACATAAACTAATTATTAAAATTCTAAAGCACACCAAATAAATAATAAGTTATTAACTTTTTGCTCCAAAGTGATTTTTAAAAAATCAGGTGCCTATACTTACATGCAAGGATTTCTGGTACCAAGAATTAACCAATCAGCCCTAGCTAGTTTGGCTCAATGGATAGAGTGTTGGCCTGTGGACCAAAGGGTCCCAGGTTCGATTCCGGTCAAGGGAACACATACTTAGGTTGCAGGTTCCTCCCTGCCTGGGCCCTGGTCAGGGCTCCTGCAGGAGGAAACCAGTCGAGGTGTTTCTCTCACATCAATGTTTCTCTCTGTCTTTCCTATCACTTCCACTCTCCCTAAAAATCCATGGAAAAATATCCTCGGGTGAGGATTAACCAAAAAAACCCCGATCAGATGTAACCTTATTATGCGACATAACCAATAAGATGCAACTCTATTATATGACCTATTATGTATGGTCCAAGACAGGTCATTCACACCAGACGGCTATGATTGTGTTGGCTGTAATCATTGTTTTATTTGACAATCTAAGGGAAAAGAGGTCAATGCTCCCCTGACTAGTCAGGTATTGCATGTTTAAAAATTCTTGTGGCACACCGGTGTGACATGGGTTGAAACTTTCTGCTTTAGAACAAGCAGACAGCTATATATACCAAACATCCCACCTAACAGTAGAGGAATACACATTTTTCTCAAGTGCCACAAAACATCCTACAGAGCTATGGTTATTGATAACAACAGTAATAGTAAAGTACAAAACAAAAACATTATAGAAATACATAAAATAGGTAAGCAATAATAAATATTAAAGAAGCAAAGATGATGACTCTAAAGAAAAGAAATTTAAAACATTTGTTCTTCAAAGGATACCATCAAGAAAATGAAAAGACGACCCACAGAATGGGAGAAAATATTTGCAAATCATTTATCTTATGAGAGACTTATCTAGAATATTTAAAGAATGCTTATAATTCAAAAATAAAAAGACATCCCAATTTTAAAATGGACAAAGGATCTGGATAATTCTTCAAGAAAGATATACAAATGGCCAGTAAGTAAATGAAAGGATGCTTAACATCATTAGTCATCAGGAAAATGCAAAAAAAACAACGACATTGAGATACTACTTCACACTATGTAGATGGTAAGACCCAAAGAGTCAGTTAAGTGTTGGCAAGGATGTGGAGAAACTAGAGCTCTCATAAAGGAACAGTAGGAACAGAAAATAGCGCAGCCTTTTTGGTAAACAATCAAGTAGTTTCTCCAAAGATCAAACAGTTACCATATGATCCAGGAATATCCAACCTGAGTATTCCCAAAGAGAATCAAAACTTATGACCACACAAAAGCTTGCACACCAATGTTCATAGCAGTATTATTCATAACAGCCAAAGGTGGAAATAATCTAAATGTCTATCAATAGGTAAATAAAATAATATATCCATATAGTGAAATATTATTATCCAACTATAAAAAGGAATGAAGTACTGATACCTGCTGCAACATGGATGAGCCTTGAAAAAATTATGCTAAGTGAAAGCCAGTCACAGAAGACCACATACTGTATGATTTCATTCATTATGAAAACTTAGAAAAGGGGTACCTATAGCTATAGAAAATAGATTAGTGGTTGCTTACAACTGGGATAAATGGGGATAAGGAGAAGATGGGGAGGTAGCAGTGACCCCAAAAGGGTAAGGGCTCTTTTTGAGGTAATGAAAATGTTCTCAAATTGGCTGTGGTGATGATTGCACTAATTTGTAAATACTATACTAAAAAGCACTAAACTATATACTTTAAATGGGTGAATTGTATGGTATATCAACTATACCTCAATAAAGCTATCAAAATCTAACATGAAAAAAACCCAACCAAAAAGTACCAGTTGTTGAAATCTACTTGTGCCAGGAACTCATATGCTTTAACTCATTTGAATCTCATCATAACTCTACAGAATAAGTGACAAACTTGCCAATGAAGAAGCTTCAGCTCAGAGAGGTTAAGTGGCTTGTCCAGACCTTGAGTACAGCCTGGACTAGAACCATATTATTCTAATAAACTCTCTTTTTCCCCTTTATTATTTCACCTAATATACTTACAGCTTGAAATTTAAATCATTTTACCATTTTTTTCCCTATTACTAGGATAAATGGATTGGCTTCAACCAGCTTAAAAACTAATCCTCTAACAACCAATCACAATGTATGAACCTAAATAGAGGTGTGGAACAACATCTATAAAAGTTATTGTGGGGCCTGGCTGGTAGCTCAGTTGGTGGGCAAAATGCCAAAGTTGTAGGTTCCATCTCCAATCAGGGCACATACAAGAAGCATCCAATGAATGCATCTGTAAGAGGAATGACAAATCGATGTCTCTCTCTCTCTCTCTCTCTCTCTCTCTCTCTCTCTCAAAAAAAAAGTCATTGTGGAGTAAGGGTATTTGAATATGGACTGGTTACATGTTATTAGAGAATTAGTATTAATTTTATTAAATGTGAGTATGCTATTGTGGTCTTTGGGAGAAGGTTCCTAGTCAAAGGAATATACGCCAAAAAAGTATTTTTGGATCAAGTATCATCACACTGCCAACTAATTTTCGAAGGATTCAGCAAAAAAGAAAACAAAGCTAACTCAGTGAAATGTTAGCTGGTGAATCTAACTGTAAGTTTGAAATTTTTAAATAAAAGTAAAATGAAAAAATGATATCAAAAGCTTTAAAAAATGATTTCACTTTGTGAATATTGTTATAATCCACTTGAAAAAATTTCCAACAAAAACGTTTTATAAAATTATATTATCATATACTAAAAATAGTTTTTAATCAAACACTTAAAATCTACAAATAAACACTATGTAAGCCAACTTATAAATGTAAAATGAATAATGGAATTTGATAGTAACTATCTACACTAATAAAAGAGAAACATGGTAATTAGCGTACGACCGCTACCCTTTTCATTGGCTAATCAGTGAGTATATGCAAATTAACTGTCAGCCAAGATGGCGGCCGGCAGCCAGGCACTGAAGCGAGCATGAGGCTTGCTTGCTGCAGACTCCAACGTTCCCCGCCTCACTTGCCGGCCTCTCAGCTGCAACTCTAAGCAACTATGTACTATGTTGCAAATAAGAAGCTAAACAAAACACCAGAAACCAGCCGGACTGAAATCCAGCTGGACCGAAACATTGTATCGATGTTTTCAGCAGCGAGGCCTCAGAGCTAAAGCTGGCCCAGAATTAAAAAAAAAAAAAAAAGAAAAGAAAAGAAAACAAGGAGCGGTTGGAAGCTTTAGTCACTCGCCAGCCGGAAAACAGCCCTCAGCCCCTCACCCAGACTGGCCAGGCACCCCAGGGGGGACCCCCACCCTGATCCAGGACACCCTTCAGGGCAAACCAGCCAGCCTCTACCCATGCACCAGGCCTCTATTCTATAAAGTAAAAGGATAATATGCCTCCCGGCAGCGGGATCAGCGAGGCTCCCGGCACCGGGATCAGCGTGACAGGGGGCAGCTCCCAACCCCCTGATCGAACCTGCTCTGTGCATGACAGAGGGTGGCGCCGCAACCTCCCCATCGACCCTGCCTTGAGTGTGACAGGGGGCGGTGCCCCAACCCCCCAATCGGCCCTACCCTGAGCGTGACTGAGGGTGGCATCGCAACCTCCCGATCCGCCCTGCTCTGTGCATGACAGGGGGCGGCGCCCCAACTCCCCAATCGGCCCTGCTCTGAGCCTGACCAGGGGCTGCACTTAGGGATTGGGCCTGCCCTCTGCCACCCGGGAGCAGGCCTAAGCCAGCAGGTCGTTATCTCCCGAGGGGTCCCAGACTGCGAGAGGGCACAGGCCGAGCTGGGGGACCCCCCTCCCCCCGCCCCCGAGTGCACAAATTTTTGTGCACCGGGCCTCTAGTGATGTAATAATTGACTCTGGCAAAAAATCAAATATCAATTAAAATAATAATTGATGAAATTTTTATGAGAAATAGCACATTTACATAGTGTCTGTCTCCCCATCAGATAAGTAAAACAGTAACTCCACAGTGGAGAGATCTGACAGGCACCACCTTAAACCAAGTGACCAAAGTTACTAATAACAACTACCACCAATAATGGGACCCACCAACATTAGGTAACTCCTGATAGAATGCACATAGGACACACCACCACTTCTCTAGCACTCCTGTCAAAAACATAGGACCTGAATCAATCATGAGGGTACATTCAACAAAACCAAATTGAGTAACAGTCATTAAAATGTACTCTTCCCAAAAGGGAAGGCAAAGACAGAAATACCACTCTGGATTAAAGGAGCCTAGAAACCCAAAAGCTAAATGCAATGGATGGTCCTAGATAGAAAGCCTGAACCACAAAAATAATTTCTGAATTATATACATTAGTATTATTGGGTCAGTTGGTAAAATTTGATATACTATTATTTACAGACTAGAGGCCCGGTGCATGAAATTTGTGCGGGGGGGGGGGGGGGTCCCTCAGCCTGGCCTGTGCCCTCTTGCAGTCCAGGAGCCCTCGGGAGATGGCCGACTGACCGCTTAGGCCCGTTCCCTCTGGGGAGCAGGCCTAAGCCGTCAGTCGGACATCCTTAGCACTGCCGCGGAGGCAGGAGAGGCTCCTGCCACCACTGCTATGCTCGCCAGCTGTGAGTCCGGCTCAGGGCTTCTGGCTGAGCAGCACTCCCCCTGTGGGACCGCACTGACCACCAGGGGGCAGCTCCTGTGTTGAGCATCTGCTCCCTGGTGATCAGTGTGTATCATAGCGACCGGTCATTCCACTGTTCGATTTGCATATTAGACTTTTATTATATAGGATCTTATTTAGTATTAATTTCCTGATTCTGATAATTGCGCTATATAAAGAATGTCTGTGTTTTTAAGGCATAAAAACACTGAAATGTTTAAGGGTGCAGGGGTACCATGTCTGCAACTTTTAGAAAATGTAGGAAAAAGTATTATATAGGAAAAGATGGATATATGGAGGGTTGAGGACGTGGGGGTAAAAGGGGAGGTAATGATAAAGCAAATGGAGAAACTGGGTGAAGGGGCTCAGGAATTCTTTGTACTAAGTCTTACAACTATTCTGTAAATTTGACATTATCTTTTAAGAATTTCTTGCCGAACCAGTTTGGCTCAGTGGATAGAGTGTCGGCCTGCGGACTCAAGGGTCCCAGGTTCGATTCCGGTCAAGGGCATGTACCTTGGTTGCGGGCACATCCCCACTGGTGGGCATGCAGGAGGCAGCTGATCGATCTCTCTCATCGATGTTTCTAACTCTCTATCCCTCTCCCTTCTTCTCTGTAAAAAATCAATAAAATATATTTTTTTAAAAAAAGAATTAATTTCTTCTGTCACTGTCCCACTCTACAGTGACTCTAGCTGGAGATTTTAAAACATTTTTTATTTTTAAAGATATTGACACATTTTGCACAAAATTTAAATAATAATGAAAATTGAATTTCACCTTCAAAATGTAATTTCCTGGTTCAATGCAGTGCTCTCTACAGTTTTGCTTGAGAGTCCTTTTTAATGCCACAATTATACCTTCCAACAGGCCCCTAAGTAACCTGCACTGGATATCAACTTTGCTCTCTGACCACACTACCATTCAGTTCCTTACCAATAAATGCCAAGGGATTTTACTGAAGTGGAGCTTCCTGGGTTCAGTCACCTGCTGGCTGTGTGACATTTACAAAGAGGGATAAAGGTAATGCCTATCTCATGGAGGAATTTAAAAGGATGAATACAATTCCATAGCAAAAACCCAAACAATCATTAAAAAATGGACAGAGAACGGTGTGGCTCAGAGGTGGACCTGTGAACCAGAAGGTCACGGTTCAATTCCCAGTCAGGGCACATGCCCAGGTTGTGAGCTCAATCCCCCTGTGGGGGATGTGCAGGAGGTAGCCAAACAATGATTCTCTCTCATCACTCATGTTTCAATCTCTCCCTCTCCCTTCCTCTCTGAAATCAATGAAAGTATATATTTTTAAAAGTGGGCAGAGGATACCATTAGTTATTTTTCCAAGTAAGAAATACACATGGCCAACAGGTACATGAAAAGGTGCTCAACAGCACTATCATTAGGAAATGCACATCAAAACCACAATGAGATGCCACCTCATACCTGTTAGAATGGCTATCAACAAAAAGACAATATGTTGGCAAAGATGTGGAAAAAAGGAAACCCTTGTGCACTGTTGGTGGGAATGTAAATTGATGCAACCATTATAGAAAACAGTATAAAGGTGCCTTAAATTAAAAAGGATGCCCTTGTTGGTGTGGCTCAGTTGAGTGTCACCCCATGCACCAAGAGGTCACCAGTTCGATTCCCAGTAAAGGCACATGCCAGGGTTGCAGTTTCAATCCCCAGTAGAGGGTGTGCAGGAGGCAGTCAATCAATGTTTCTCTCTCCCTCTCCCACTAAGCAAATCAATAAAAACATTCTTTAAAAAAATTAATAAAAGAACTACCTGGGTACTTATCTGAAAGAAATGAAAACGGTTATCTTGAAAAATATATCTGCATCACTATGTTCATTGATTTACAATAGTCAAGACATGTCCGTTGACAAATCTTACCTAATAATAGACAGACATGTAAATTGACCATCCCTCCACTACACTCACCAGCCAATCAGGAGAGTATGCAAATTAATCCAACAAAGATGGCAGTTAATTTGCATACATAGGCATGAAGCAGCAGAGTGAAGACTGAAGGCGGCTCCGGGCGAAGCAGCAAAGACTGAAGGCAGCTCCGGCTGGAGCGAAGGACTGGGTCCTGGGTGCTGGATGAAAACCGGTGCCGGCAGCCAGGGGAAGGGAAGGCCCAATGCACGAATCTCTTCGTGCAACGGGCCTCTAGTAAATGGATAAAAGAAAATGTGCTGTGTGCATGCACTGGAATATTATTCATTGTTCTATTGTGACATGAATGGACCTTGAGGGCATTATGCTAAGTGAAATAAGCCAGACAAATACTGTATGACCTCACTTATATGTGAAATCTTAAAAACAAAATAAAACTCGGAACTCACAAATATAGAAAACTGATTGGTGGTTTGTCAGGCAGGGATGGGGGTTGGACAAAATGGTTTGTAAAGAGGGTCGAAAGCTACAAACTTCCCAGTTATAAATAAGTCCTAGAAATATAATGTACAGCATGTTATCTATAGTATATAATACTATAGTTTATATTGAAAAGTTGAGAATTGGTTAAATGAATCATAATATCCTGCAGCTATTAAAATTCATAATGTATGTGCTGAAAAGGTATTCTATGTCATGTAATAGTAACTGAATAAAACAGGATTCAGTAGAGTGGGTGAAATATCATTCTATGTTTACAAAATATTTAATATATGCACACAGAGAAAAATCAGAAAGTGTTCAACTCTTTGGGGGACATGGAATACAGGCTCCCTCAGATGCAGGGGGTTCCTGTAAGACATACACCAACGGACTGGAGCTAGAAATTTCCTATTAATTACTCTAATGCTGGGTCTCAGTTTCTGGTTCCTCATATGCAAGATTTTGGCTTGCATCATGGCTTCTCACTGTGACCTACCTTTAAGTTTATTTCCTATATAAATAGATATTCTTTGTTTTTCTTAGGTTACACTCCCAAGAACAGGACTCTGATTGACCAGCTCATCTTTTCTTGCAATATGTGGTAGATTACTAACCAGGATATAAATTTACCTGACCTGGGAGGAGAGAGTAGAAAAGGGGATAAGGGGCTAGTGGAACTGTCAGATAACCTCCCAAAATTTTTGTAGAATCAAGGGGAGATAAAACAAAAAAAGAAAAACTGTCTTTCAGTTGAACTGTAAACTTCCCCAGGCACTGGGAACCTGTAATTAAACAGATAACATTAATACCTCACTATATTTTTAGTACATAAATTCTCATTACAAAATCAGAGCCCTGGCCAGTGGGGCTCAGCTGGTTAGGTGTCATCCTGTGCACAGAAAGGTGCCAGTAGGGGCACATGCCAGGGTTGTGGGCTTGATCCCCAGTGGGGAGGTGAAGTGTGGGAGGTGGCTGATTTGTTTCACTTTCACATTGATATTTTCTCTCTCCCTCTTCCTTCTTCTCTTTCTAAAAATCGATACATATTTTTAAAAGGAACAGAGTCCTTCCCCACCCCAGTAGGGGGCGTGCAGGAGGCAGCCAATCAATGATTCTCTCTCATCATTGATGTTTCTATCTATCTCTCTCCCTTCCTCTCTGAAATCAATAAAAATTTATTTTTTACAAAAAAGGGTGAGTCCCATTCAGTCTTATAGTTCATTAAATACTTAATAAAGACAAACTAAAAGTATTCTAAAAAACTAATAGTTAAGCAAGAGTAAATCTAAAATTCTAATGAAAAAGAGGGTACATTTCTCTGTCTGGATTTTCATTTCGCTAAACTGAAAACCGTAGGGTAGGTTAACAAAATCAGAGGGGATAGAAGAGAGAAGAGGCTTGCTAGTATAAAACATGAAGAATTTGGAAAGAGACTGGTTTTTCTTCTTTACAAACAGGGAGTATGTGTGTGTGGGAGGGTGAGGGGGGGGGTGGGTACTACAATTGACCTCTTCAGTGCAACACTAAAATGTTAGAAACTGGGACAGAGCCTGGCTAGAGAACCTGGAGAACCTAGCGAGAGAACATGGCAAGAGAACCTGGACAGAACCTGGCTGGAGAACCTAGAGACAGAACTTGGCTGGAGATCCTAGACAGAACTTGGCTAGAGATCCTAGACAGAACCTGGCTGAAGAACCTAGCGAGAGAACATGGCAAGAGAACCTGGAGAGAACTTGGCTAGAGATCCTGGCTAGGATGCTGATCAATTGAACGCTGTCTCTGTGTCATTCCTTCTTCGCCGACTCTGTCCACACCTTTGGGAACCCCTGGACCTGCTGGGGCTGGACCCCAACATGTGTGTGAGAGAGAGAGACCCCCCCCCCAAAGACTCCAGACTCTTGTGTTCTAAAGCACAAAACTTTGCTTTCCTCATGTTTATTGCAAGTCTAAACACAAACCATTGTGTACTTCAAGCAACATGTATTAGGGAAGGAGAATGCGGGCTTAAAGCAAAGGGTGGGGGTGTCAGAAGTGAGTATCTCCTCTAGTCCCCCCAGCTAAAGCTCCTTGGGGGCCTGTCTCTTTGCAAATCCACATTTATCTCTTGGCATGAGGGAGGTTAGGGAGGGCAACATTATCCTGGGAGCGGAAGGTCACGGGGACTGCACCCATGGTGCTCGCCCCAAGTTTCCTTTCCTCACCCTCCCAGGTCACTTTCCACCCCACCACTTATCCAGTTAATGGGGTTGGAGGTCTGCAGCTGGATGCCTCCAGGTGGAGAGCACACTGGGGGCTGGGTGGTCCAGCTCCGAGGCCCCTGCATCCATACCCCACCCCCACTAGCTTCCTGCCTGCGGGCAGCAGCTCGGTGTGTTCCACCCTGTGGCACGATGGACTCAATCCGACTGGGTGCGGGGAGAGATTGGGTGGCTCCACGGCCCGCTCTCCCGCTCCCTCCGGCCAGGCTTGGCATCCTGGGCGGGTTCCGTGGCTCCAGCCAGCACCACCATCTTTGTCGCATCAATTTGCATATTCCCTCCTTATTGGCTGTGGGCGCCGCCATCTTTATTGTGAAGTGACGGTTAATTTGCATATTACTC
>NW_005871067.1:7578176-7580397 GCF_000147115.1 Myotis lucifugus | reverse complement strand
TATGGCTCTACCACGTTACACACAGAGCAAGGCCCGTGGAGGGGGGTTGGGGCGCCACTCTCTATAACCCACAGAGCAGGGCCAATCAGGGGGTTGGGCGCCACCACTGTCACACTCAGGGCAGGGCCGATGGAGAGGTTATGGCTCTACCCTGTCAAACACAGAGCAGGGCCCATGGGGGGGGGAGGGGGGAGTTGGGGCGCCGCACCCTGTCACACACAGAGCCGCAGGGCGATCAGGGGATTGGGGAGCTCCCCCCTATCAGGCACAGAACAGGGCTGATCAGGGGGTTGGGGCGCCTTCCCCTGTCACCAACTGAGCAGGGCAGATAGGGAGGTTGTGGCCCCGCCCCCTGTCACACACAGAGCCGCAGGGTGATCAGGGGGTTTGGGCGCTGTCCCCTGTCACGCTGATCCTGGTGCCGGGAGGCCTCGCTGCTCCGCTGATCCTGGTGCTGGGAGGCATATTACCCTTTTACTATATAGGATAGAGGCCTGGTGCATGGGTGGGGGCCAGCTGGTTTGCCCTGAAGGGTGTCCTGGATCAGGGTGGGGGTCCCCACTGGGGTGCCTGGCCAGTCTGGCTGAGAGGCTGAGAGCTGTTTTCAGGCTGGTGGGTTGACTGAAGCTCCCAACAGCTCCTTTTTTTCTTTTTTTTTTTTTATTCTGGGCCAGCTTTAGCTCTGAGGCCTCGGCTGCTGAAAGCCGGTTTCTGGCCTTTGTTTTTCCTTCTGTATTTGATACAATGTTTCGGTCCAGCTGGCTGAAGCCTGGCTGACTAACGCAGGTTTCTGGGGTTTTGTTTAGCTTCTATATTTGCAACATAGTTGCTTAGAGTTGCAGCTGAGAGGCGGGGAACGTTGGAGTCCGCCGTCACTGGAGCAAGCAAGCCTCTCTGTTGGCTTCAGTGCATGGCTGCCGGCCGCCATCTTGGCTGACAGTTAATTTGCATAAGGATATGCTGATTAGCCAATGGGAAGGGTAGCGGTTGTACGCTAATTACCATGTTTCTCTTTTATTAGTGTAGATAGGAACATAGAATTCCTTTAAGTAGCAGGCACTTAAAATATTAGCTCACTTACCATAACTTATTGACACAACACTTTGAAGCAACATATTGATTACATAATGTGAGGAACATTCATACTCACATATGGATAATGTATGCTTCTTAAGTTTTATTATCCTATCAAAAAACAAGTGCAAAATAATATCTCTAGTGGTATTTGTATTGCTTATAATTTTTAATTTCATTGAAATCTAACTAGTGGAAGAATAAATAACCAAAGAGTTCAGAAGAAAGATAAATAACCAAGGGAGCTGTCATTATGGTCCCATGGTTCTGGCTTTTAAACCACTTAATTTGGGATCAAATTAGCCAGCGCTGGCTGTGAAACTCTAGATCAGTGATGGTGAACCTCTTGAGCTCGGCGTGTCAGCATTTTGAAAAACCCTAACTTAACTCTGGTGCCATGTCACATATAGAAATTTTTTGATATTTGCAACCATAGTAAAACAAAGACTTATATTTTTGATATTTATTTTATATATTTAAATGCCATTTAACAAAGACAAATCAACCAAAAAAATGAGTTCGCGTGTCACCTCTGACACGCGTGTCATAGGTTCGCCATCACTGCTCTAGAGGATTGTTTTGGACTCAGACACCCTTGTTCAGGAAGCACAGGCTTGGAGACTCAGTACAAGTCCTGCTTATCCTGACACAGTATTACAGTATCTAAAATTTTCTCATAAACATACATTCATGTTTATGTCTTTGAAAGGTATTTCTAATAAAACCCAGTCATTTTGTATTAGAAAATATGACTTTCAGCCCAGCCAGTGTGACTCAGTGATTGAGCATCAACCCATGTACCAAGAGGTCACCTGTTTGATTCCCCATTAGGGCACTTGCCTGGGTTACCTGCTAGATTCTCAGTAGGGGGTCGTGCACGAGGCAGCTGATCCATGCTGATGTTTCTCCCCCCATCTCTCTCTCTCTCCTTTATTCTCTCTCTCAACTCAATAAAAACATTTAAAAAAATATGTTAGAAACTGGGATTTCTTTTTATTATAATAGCTATATATTATTCACAAAAAAAGGTGGGGTTTTTTTCCCTCACGTGAGGATATTTTTTCCATTGCTTTTCAGACAGAGTAGGAGGGTTGGGGGGCGGGGGGGAGAGAAAGAAACATCAATATGAGAGACACATTGATTGGTT
>NW_005871067.1:7562065-7578076 GCF_000147115.1 Myotis lucifugus | reverse complement strand
TTTATTATTTTACTAGAGGCCCAGTGCACGAATTTGTGCATGGGTGGGGTCCGGCCGGCCTGGCCCCATTGGTGGATTGGGGCTGGGCCTGTCGGGAGGAAGAGATGGCAGGAGGTTGGCCGGCCAGCCCCACACCCGATTGGTGTGTGTGGGGGCAACTGGGGGGGGTGGGGCCAGCCGTGGGGAGGGGCTGTGGGCAGACCAGCCAGCTGGCCCTGCCCCTGATCAGAGTGGAGGGGCTGATCGGGGACGGAGCTGGATGCAGGGAGGGGCCGCGGGCCAATTGGGGTGGTGGGGGCCCATGAGGGGCAAGGCCAGCCAGGGGGAGGGGTTGCAGGAGGTTGGCTGGCCGGCCCTGCCCCCTACTGGGGTGGGGGGCAATCAGGGGTGGGGCCGGCTGGGAGGAGGGGCCGCAGGAGGTTGGCCAGCCAGCCCCACCCCCAGATTGGGCCAGTTTGCTGGCCCACTCACTGGCCACAGTGGGCATCATAGCAACCAGTCGTTCTGGTTGTTACAGCATTCCAGTTGATGGCTTTTTATATATATATATGGATTTTTAATGGATTTTTATTGATTTCAGAGAGGAAGGGAAAGGGGGAGAGAGAGAAAGAAATATTACTGATGAGAGAGAATCACTGACTGGCTGCCTCCTGCACACCCCCTACTGGGAATTGAGCCCACAACCTGGGCATTTGCCCTTGACCAGAATCAAACCTGGGACTCTTCAGTCTGCAGGCCAATGCTCTATCCACTGAGCCAAACCAGCTAGGGCGAAAACATTTGTTATTGTTTTGTAAGTTCTTTTCCACCATTCTCTTAAACTTCCTAGAGAACTCTTCCCCTCTCTCACTCCAAGAGAATGCAGTTTTAACCTCCTTCAAACTGCCTTCTCTGAAGTTATCTTTGGCTGTTTACAATTGTAATTTTCCTATACTTCTCTACATCACTCCACACTACAGAATCCATTTTGTGACCATGAGCAGTGCCACTGCCTGAGTGCTTACCAACATTGATCACTGAGCTACCATATCTCCCAGGAGCCACTTTCCTCCAGATTTCATGTTTATAGAACAATCCACAGTGTTTTTTTAAGTCACTATTAGTACAGCATTCCACTGCTAGTACAGCATTCCATTACTTGCACAACCACAACATCCTTAACTGATACCTTATTTATGTACTCCAATATTATTGGTCATCTATTCCTACCTAGTCTTAAATAATACCAGTGACGAATGTCCTTTCTGGGAACCACTACCTTCAGAAATTCACACCTAGTCCACTCCAAAATTAAGTCTTTCTTCATCTACTGTTTCTATCACAGCTACCAACACCAGATTTAATCTGAAACATTTAGTACTCAGAACGTTCTTATTTTTTGAAATGCTCACCTGAGGATATGTTTATTAATTTTATTTTTTAAAATATATTTTTATTGATTTCAGAAAGGGGAGAGATGAAAACATCAGTGATTAAAATCACTGATTGGTTGCCTCCTGCACATCGCCTTACTGGGGATTGAGCCTGCAACCCAGACATGTGCCCTTGACCAGAAACAAAATTGGGCCTCTTCAGTCCACAGGCCGACGCTCTATCCACTCAGCAAAACTAGCTATGGCTGTTTATTGATTTTAGACAAAGAGGGAGGGAGGGAGCGAGGGAAATATCTATGTGAGAGAAACATCAATCAGTTGCAGTCCAAACGCACCTCAACCAGGCATTGAACACAGAACCTTTTTGGTGTACATGGCAACACTCCAACCAACCAGGGCTACAGGACATTCTTAGTCTAAGATTTTGTCATTCTTTCATTCAATATCTAATAAAAGTGATTAATACTAGAGCCTGACATTGATGGCCTGCTGTGATATCCCACCTACTATCTCTCAACCTCATTATTTTCTATATTTAACACAAACCTCCAAGACTGCCTTTTCCAGGAAGCATTTCACATATGATCACTGCCTGCTTTGGAATTTCTGTATCAATTATATTCTCTACCATTCATTTGGCACATAACATTGGTTTTACACTATCATTACCACCAACTCACCTTTTTAAAAAACAAAAAAATAAAACTCTAATCCCCAGGGCAATGGGAATAGCAGCCCTGTCACATACCTCTGGAACATTAATACTACTAATAATAACAAACAAACAGGAAACTGATTGGGATTTGAAGTTTTTCTTTTCTTTCTAACTCCACTATTACTTTAAAGAGTTGCAAATTACAGAAATTCAAGCACAGTTAGTGGTAATGAAGATGGACTCCTTCACTGAAAGTGAAGAAATTCCAGTGTTATGAGGGCACAGGTATTCTTAACATCAAGTTCCCCAAAATCCTGAGGAGGGCTGGGTAGCTGCTTTACACATTTAAAAAAAGGAGGACATTTAAAAAAAGGAGGGGAGGAGACAGTGCAGGGAGGCAAACACCAGTGAAACCTCGCACACATTCCCCCCAACACACACACACACACACACACCCCACAGGCACCATTCTGCACTTAGGTGAGACAAAAGTCAGTGGGACCCCAAGTGCCTGGGGCCTGCGAGACCAACTCAGTGGGGGAAGGGAGTACTGCTCAGAGCAGGGTCAATCAAGGCATGAAACTCAAGGCAGATCCAGCCTTTGGGCTAAGGAGTCCCCCACCACTAGACTACTACAGCTTTAACCTCTTGGACCTATATCAGGTTGTGTCCAGAACCAGAAAGGGACAGTGACTCACATTCACATGCACTATAGAAGCTCCCAGGAGGCCCAGGATAGACACACCAAGGGAACAGATACAACATCAGAGAAAAACCTAGCAAGCCCCACAAATAGCAGACCCAAAGCACCTGTATACCAGCTGGCATGATGACACTGGGTTTGAACCACACTGGCAGCAAGTCAGAGGGGAGACCCCTCCCACGAATGGGATATCAAAAATCAAGTCCCAGTTACAACAGGAGAGCCCAAACAATGCACAAAAGGGGCATTCCTAGAGCACCCAGCTCGGGTGAACGAAGAGACTGCACCACTGGATGCCTCACTTTCTACATTAGGCCAACCCACAAAGACTGGGAGGCACAACAGTTCTAATACACAACAGCAAATACAAAGAGACAGCTAAAATGGGGAAACAAAGAAACAACCCCCAAATGAGAGAAAAGAAATTTCCAGAATAAGAACTAAATGAAATGGAAGCAAGCAATCTATCAGACATAGAGTTCAAAGCAATGGTTATAAAGATGCTTAAAGAACTTTGTGAAAATTACAACAGCATGAAAAGGAAAATAGAGGCCATGAACTACAAACAGACAGAAATAAAGAATGATACATCTGACATCAAGAACACACCGGAAGGTATTAAAGGTAGATTGGATGAACCAGAGAATCGAATCAGCGACTTGGAAGACAAGGTAGAAATATATACCCAATTAGAGCAGCAAATAGAAAAAAGAATTAAAAAACAGGAAGATAGTTAAAGGGAGCTCTGAGATGTGAAACATAACATCTGCATTATAAGAATGCCAGAAGGGGAAGAGAGAGAGCAAGGAACAAAGAACCTTGCTTAAAGAAATAATGACGGAAAATTTCTCCAACCTGGTGAAGGCATATGTCACACAAATTCAGGAGGCACAGAGTGTCCCAATCAACCCAAAGAGATCCACATCTAGACACATCAAAATTAAAATGGCGAACATTAAGGACAAAGAATCTTAAAGGCAGCGAGGGGGGGGGGGGAGAATTACCTACAAAGGTGTTCACATTAGAATGTCAGCCAACTTCTCAACAGAAACACTTCAGGACAGAAGGGAGTGGCATCAAGTACTCAAAGTAGTGAAAAGCAAGGGCCTACATCCAAAACTACTGTATCCAGCAAGGCTATCCTTTAAAATTGAAGGGGAAATAAAAAGCTTTCCAGACAAAAAAATGGTTAAAGGAGTACATCACCACCAAAGCAACAATGCAAGAAATGTTAAAGGGACTGCTTTAAGAAGAACAAAGGAGAGAGAGTTGTAGACATAAAGAAAATAAAAATGGCAATAAATACCTATCTATACTAATAAAAGAGTAATATGCTAATTAGACCAGATAGCTTCCGGACGACCATCCGCACGGCCTTCCTGAAAAAGCCGGGCCCAGGCAAAGCTGCCTGCTGGCGGTCCTGGGCACCAGCAGCTGTGACTGGCTGCAGCCTGGGAGATGGAGAAGCCGCCCACCCTGAAGTCCCAGGCACCAGTGCCTGAAGCTGGCTGTGGCCCAGGAGACAGAGAAGCCGCCCACACCCGCACTCCCAGGCGCCAATGCCTGCAGCCCTGGTGAAGCCACTTGCCCACCGTCCCCTGCAGCTGCAGCTGGCCTGGGTTCCGGTGCCTGTAGCTGGCCAGAGAGAGGGTAGCCCGGGTCCCGGGTGCCTGCAGCCAGCTGGAGGAGGGAATCCTGGGTCCCGGATGTGGGGCCAAGGTAGAGGTGGTTAGGGGCAATCAAGCCAGCAGGGGAGCAGTTAGGGGCAATCAGGCAAGCAGGCAGGCGAGCGGTTAGGAGCCAACAGTCCCAGATTGTGAGAGGGATGTCTGACTGCCAGTTTAGGCCCGATCCCAAGGGGTCCCAGATTGGAGAGGGTGCAGGCCGGGCTGAGGGACACCACCCCCCATGCACGGATTTCATGTACCAGGCCACTAGTCAATAATAACCTTAAATGTAAATGGGTTAAATGCTCCAGTCAAAAGACATACGGTGACTGAATGGACAAGAAAGCATGACCCATATAAATGCTGTCTACAAGCCCACCTCAGAACAAAAGACACACACAGACTGAGAGTGAAGGGATGGAAAAATATATTTCATGCAAATGGAAAAGGAAAAAAAAAGATGGGTAGCAATACTCATATCAGACAAAATAGACTTCAAAACAAAGGCCATAACAAGAGATAAAGAAGGTCAGTTTATAATACTAAAGGGAGTGTTTAAACAGGAAAATATAACCCTTGTAAATATATATGCACCCAATATAGGAGCACCCAAGTACATAAAAAAAATTCTTGAAGGACTGTAGGGAGAGAAGTCATAGTACGTGTGAGAAACATGCTCACCTGTCTAATCTCAAATAATGGACTAGGGAGACATGAAGTACAGTGAAAGTGAAACTTTTAATGGTGGTCTTGCAAGATCGGGTTTCTGGTGGAAAGCCACACCAAGGATGGTTACAACAGGAATTTATCCCTAGTGTGGAAGTCCCTCCCCGGTTCCTCATTGGCTGACTACTATGGGGTGCACATTCTTCCCAAATGTTGCCTAAGTTTCATTATTTCCTATTGGGTTATATAAAAAGTGGGCTGTAGGCTTTTTAGCTGTCTCCATCACCCTTTGTCTCTTTGAGGCGGAAAAGCATTCCTGGGGTATGTGCTTTCAGACGTGTATACAGTCTTTATCACTTCCTCATTCCATTAATACATCTTCCCCCTGTTGGTTAGCTCTTTCGAACATCCTGTTTGCCTGGGGGCTTTCCAGGTACATGAGCTTTGTCAAGTCCGAAGACCACCATGCAGTAATTTTCCATTCCGGGTTGAAATGCCTTGACTTGAACATGGACCACCTCTGGCTTAATTTCTAACATGAGGGGACTTTACACCACACTGACATCATTGGATAGATCTTTCAGACAAAAAAATTAACAAGGAAACAGAGGCCTTAAATGACACACTAGATAAGATGGGTCTAAATGATATTTACAGAACATTTCACCCCAAAGCAACAGAACATACGTTGTTCTCAAGTGCACATGGAACATTCTCAAAGATAGACCATATGTTAGGGCACAAAACAAGTCTATACAAATTCAAAAAAGATTGATATAATACCAAGCATCTTCTCAGATCACAATGCATGAGGTTTGAAATCAAGTACAATAAAGAAACTCAAAAACATTCAAATGCATGGAGGCTAAATAACATATTATTAAACAATGAATGGGTTACCAATGAGATCAAGCAAGAAATTAAAAGCTTCCTGGAAACAAATGAAAATGAACACACAATCACCAAAAACCTATGGGACACAGTGAAAGCAGTCCTGAGAGGAAAGTTCATAGCACTACAGGCCTACCTAAAGAAACAGGAAAAAGGACTAATAAACTGTCTAACCCTACAACTAAATGAATTAGAAAGAGAATAGCAAGAAAAGCCTAGAGCAGCCGTGGGCAAACTACGGCCCGTTTGAAATGAACAAAACTAAAAAAAAAAAGACCGTACCCTTTTATGTAATGATGTTTACTTTGAATTTATATTAGTTCACACAAACACTCCATCCATGCTTTTGTTCCGGCCCTCCGGTCCAGTTTAAGAACCCATTGTGGCCCTCGAGTCAAAAAGTTTGCCCACCCCTGGCCTAGAGGAAGTTGAAGGAAGGAAATAATAAAGACCAGAGCAGAAATAAGTGACATAGAGACGAAAAACAAAACAAAAAAACCACAGTACAAAGGATCAATAAATCCAAGAGCTGGTTCTTTGAAAGATAAACAAGATTGATGATCCCCTAGCCAGACTCATCAAGAAACAAAGAGGACCAAATAAAATCAGAAATGAAAGAGGCAATATAACAATGGACACCCCAGAAATACAAAGTATTGCAAGCAAATACTATGAACAACTATATGCCAACAAACTGGACAACCTGGGAGAAACAGAGTAATTTCTAGAAACATACAATCTTCCAAAACTGAATCAGGAAGAATGAGAAAACCTGAGGCCAATAACAACTGCTAAAATTAAAGCAGTAATTTAAAAACTTCCAGCAAACAAAGTCCTGGACTGGATGGCTTCAATGGTGAATTTCACCAAACATTCAAAGAAGAACTAACACCAATCCTCCTCAAATTATTCCAAAAAATTCAAGAAGAAGGAACACTTCCAAGCTCTTTCTACAAAGCCAGCATTATCTAATTCCACAATTAGATAAAGACACTATAAAGAAAGAAAATTACAGGCCAACCCCTGTAATGATGAACACAGATGCTAAAATCCTCAACAAAAATTTAACCAAATCGCATCCAGCATTATTTTAAAAACATCATACACCATGATCAAGTGGGATTTATTCCGGGGATGCAAGGCTGGTCCAATATTCGCAAATCAATGAATGTGATACATCACATAAACAAACTGAAAGATAAACACCACATGATCATATCAAAGGATGCAGAAAAAGCACTGGACAAAATCCAGCACCTTTTTTTGATAAAAACTCTCAGTAAAATGGGAATAAAGGGATCATACCTCAACATAACAAAGGCCATATATGACAAACCTATAGCCAACATAATACTCTATGGGCAAAAACTAAAAGTGTTTCCCTTAAGAACAAGAACAAAGCAAGGGTGTCTGCTTTCACCACTCTTATTCAACACTAGAGGTCCAGTGCACAAATTTGTGCACCAGTGGGGTCCCTCGGCCTGGCCTGCGGAAACGGGCCAAAACCAGCTCTCCAACATCCCCCGAGGGGTCCCAGATTGCGAGAGGGCACAGACCAGGCCAAGGGATCCCACCAGTGCACAATCGAAGCCGGGGAGGGATGCGGGTGGTTGCTAGCCGGGGAAGGACTGCAGGAGGGCTCCAGGGCGTGTCCGGCCCATCTGGTTCAGTCCCGATCAGCCGGACCCCAGCAGCAAGCTCACCTGCTGGTCAGAGCATCTTCCCCCTGGTAGTCAGTGCATGTCATAGCAACTGGTAAACTGTTTGCCTCTTGGTGGTCAGTGCACGCCATAGCGAGCAGCTGAGCAGCCTTAGCATATCATTAGCATATTACACTTTGATTGGTTGAACGGCTGACTGGACGACCAGACTCTTAGCATATTAGACTTTTATTATATACGATAGTACTGGAAGTTCTACCCATAGCAACCAGACAAGAGGAGATAAAAGGTATCCAAATTGGAAAGGAGAAAACAAAACTCTCATTATTCCCAGGTGACATGATATTGTACATAGAAAATCCTAAAGACTCCACCAGGAAGCTACTAGACTTAATAAATGAATTTGGCAAGGTAGCAAGATACAAAATCAACATCCAGAAATCAATGGCATTTTTATACACCAATAATTAACTCTCAGAAAGAGAAACCAAAAAAAAAAAAAAATTCCATTTACCATTGCAACAACAAAAAAATAAGATACCGAAGCATAAACTTAACCAAGGAGATAAAAGACCTGTACTTGGAAAACTATAGGACATTGAAAAAAACAATTAGAGGGAGATACAAATAAATTGAAGCATATACCATGTTCATGGATTGGAAGACTTAACATCATTTAAGTGTGTATGCTTACCCCAAACTCCAAAAATTTATATGGAATCATAAAAGAGTCCTAATAGCTGCAGCAATCTTGAGAAAGAAGAATGAAGTAGGAGGGATCACAACACTGGATATCAAACTATACTACAAAGCCATTATAACTATACCACAAAGCCTGGTGCTGGCACAAGAACAGGCATATAGACCAATGGATCAGAACAGAGACCCCAGAAGTTGACCCACAACATTACAGTCAATCAATAATTGACAAAGGAGACAAGAACATACAATGGAGTAAAGACAGTCTCTTCAACAAATGGTGCTGGGAAAACTAGACAGACACATGAAAAAAAGATGAAACTAGACCACCAACTTACACCAGTCACAAGAATAAACTCAAGATGGATAAAAGACTTAAATGTAAGGCATGAACCCATAAAAATCTTAGAGGAAAACATAGGCAGTAAAATCTCAGACATCTCACATAGTAATATATTTACGGACACGTCTCCTTGGGCAAAGAAAATTAAGGAGAAAATAAACAAATGGGACTATATCAAAATAAAAAGCTCCTGCACAACAAAAGAAACCACCTTCAAAATGAAAAGGTAACCCATGGTGTGGAGAACATATTTGCCAATGATACATCTGAAAAGGGGTTAATATCCAAAATACATAAAGTTCTCATACAACTCAATGAAAGGAAGACAAACAATCCAATTGAAAAATGGACAGAAGACCTGAATAGACATTTTTCCAAAGAGGACGTACAAATGGCCAAGAGACATATGAAAAAATGCACAATGTCACAAATCATAAGAGAAATGCAACTTAAATCCACAATGAGATATCACCTTACACCTGTTAGAATGGCTATCATCAAAAAATCAACAAACACCCAGCCAGTGTGGTTCAATGGTTGAGCATCGACCTAGGAATCAGGAGGTCAAGGTTCGATTCCCGGTCAGGGCATATGCACAAGTTGCAGGCTCCATCCCCAGTTGGGGCTGGAGGTGCAGGAGGCAGCCAATCAATGATTCTCTCTCATCATTAATGTTTCTGTCTCTCTCTCCCTCTCCCTCTGAAATCAAATAAAAATATATTTTCAAAAAAAAACAACAAACAAGTGTTGGGGAGAATGTGGAGAAAAGGGAACACTAGTTCATTGCTGGTGGGAATGCAGATTGGTGCAGCACCTATGGAAAACAGTATGGAGTTTCCTCAAAAAATTAAAAATGGAACTTCCGTTTGACCCAGCAATCCCACTTCTGGGAATATATTCTAAAAACCCCAAAACACCAATCAGAAAGAATATATGCCCCCCCTATGTTCATAGCAACGTTATTTGTACAATAGCTAAGATGTGGAAACAGTCCAAGTGACCATCAGTAGATGAATGGATAAAAAACTGTGAGACATTTACACTATGGCATACTATGCAGCTGTAAAAAAGAGGGATCTCTTACCCTTTGGGACAGCATGGGCGGACCTGGAAAATATTATGCTGAGTGAAATAAGCCAAACTGAAAAAGACAAATATCTCATGATCTCACTTATTTGTGGAATCTAATTAACAAAATGAATTGCCCAACAAAATAAGGTCCAAAGCATGAAGGCATGGAAGAGATTGGCATACCTCGATGTGGTGTTGTGGAGGGAAGAGATAAACCAAAGAACTTACATACTTATATGTATAGTCCATGGACACGGGCAATAGGATAGTGAAGATGTGGGGCGATGGGTAGGAGCTGGAAGGAGGGGGGGTAAAGGAGGGAATGTGGGAGGTATCTGTAATACTATTAATAAAATACATATTTAAAAAGAAACAATGTGGGGGTGGGGGGAATTAGTAACTTTGTGTAGGATACTAATTAATCAGTACCAGTGTAAGAGAGGTGGAAAATCCAAAATTAAATCCCTTAATTATGACAATAGGTGAATTTTTTCTTTAAATCACCCTTTCCTACCCCACATATCTCACTCACTGGCCTAAACCTCTTTCAGTGCTGTTAAAAGTAGCCGACATTGGCCAGCCCTGCAGACTTCCCTAAAATGACCTCTTGCAAGGTGGCCCCCCAGCCTGGTACTAGCAGCAGCCAAGCTCAGCACCTCTCCTTGCAGCATAGCCTATCCCAGGTGTCTCCTGCCCAGCACAGACAGCTACCAATCACAATCACAGAGCACTTTGTAGCTCCTACCAAGTGGCTGGCTTCCGACTATACTGAGCACTACATAACACAGCTCCACAAAGGACACGTCCAAAGGGTAGACTCAGCAGAGATCAGAGCTCCACTGCAATGAATCTCACCCCAACAACAGCTTCTCCTCTATAGTCACCATCCAGTCAGCCTGAGGGTCAATCCCACCCACTGACTTGCCAACAGCAATCAAGACTCAACTACAACAGGAGGGCACACACAACCTAGGGAGAATTTACCACTGGGCCCCACATGACATCTACTACATAGGCCACTCTGCCAACACTGGGAGATGTAGATCAACCTAGTACAGAGAACCAAACAAATGCAGCCAAAAGGAGGAGACAAACATGTCTAAAATGGAAGAAAAGGACAAAACTCCAGAACTAAATAAAACGGAGGCAAGTAATCTAACAGATACTGGTTATAAGGAAGCTCAATGATCTCAGTGAAAATTTAACAAAGAGATACGTAACATAAAAATGGAGATAGAGCTCTGGCCAAGTGGCTCAGTTGGCTGGGCATCACCCCATGCACCCAGAGGTTGCTGGCTCAATTGACGGTCAGGGCACATGCCTGGGTTGCAGGTTCCATTTCCAGTACGGGGCTTGCAGGAGGCAGCCAATCTATGTTGTGCTATCACATCAATGTTTCTCTCTTCTCCCTTCCCCTCTCTCTAAAAAAAATTAACTATTCTTTAAGAAAATAAAAATGGAGACAGAAAATATATAAAAAAAGTCAGAGATAAAGAATACAATAATTGAAATGAAGAAAATATCACAGAGAATCAATAGTAGATTAATTGAAGCAGAGAATGGAATCAATGATTTGGAAGATGAGGTAGTGGAAAGCATCCAATTAGATCAACAAAAAGAAAAATGAATTTTTAAAAAATTGAGGACAGTTTCCTCTGACACTGTGGCTCAGTTGGTTGGAGCATCATCCTGAACACCAAAAGGCTGCAAGTTCAATTCCCAGTCAGGGCACATACCTGGGTTGTGGGCTTGATACTTGGTTGGGGCACATATAGGAGGCAACTGATCAATATTTCTCACTTCAATGTTTCTCTCTCACATCGATTCTCTCTCTCTCTCTCTCTCTCTCAAAATCATTAAAAACATATTCCCAGTGAGGATTAAAAAAAATAAAATGAGGACAGTTTAAGGGACTTCTGAGACAACATTAACTGTATCAATGTTCTCATCATAGGTGTACCAGAAAGAGAGAGCAAAGGATTGAAAATCTATTTGAAGAAATACAGGCAGTTCTCGGGTTACGTCAGACTCTCCGTACATTATTTCGTGGTTACATCGCCATCTCCCATTTACAGTATTTATAAAAAAAAAAGTTCCGTCATTTCGACGTATGTACATATGAGCTTTATGTTTTTTATTATTTATTTACCACAAGTAAAGGTCAGGAATTGTTACCTTTCTTTTAAATTTTTTTTTTTACTATTTCATTTCATTACTGCTGTGTATATGCTCCATGAGTGACGTAGGTGCTTATGTAAGGAGGGTTCCAACTTACGGCGAAAATCGTGTTACGTCGTGCCGAAGGAACGGATCTCCGACGTAACCCGAGGACCTACTGTAATGGAAAACTTCCCTCACCTGGCAAAGGAAATAGACACACAAGTCCCAAAAGCACAGAGTCCTAAACAAGAAGAACCCAAAGAGGCCCACACCAAGAGTCCCACATCATAATTAAAATGCCAAACGTTAAAGAATCTTAAAAGCAGCCAAGAGAAAGGAAGTTAGTTACCTACAAGGATGCTCCCATAAGACTGCCAGCTGATCTATCAACAAAAACTTTTTTTTTAAATATATTTTATTGATTTTTTACAGAGAGGAAGGGAGAGAGATAGTTAGAAACATCGATGAGAGAGAAACATCGATCAACTTCCTCCTGCACATCTCCTACTGAGGATATGCCCGCAACCAAGGTACATGCCCCTGACAAGAATCGAACCTGGGACCCTTCAGTCTGCAGGTCGACGCTCTATCCACTGAGCCAAACCGGTTTCGGCAACAAAAACTTTACAGGCCAGAAGTAATCAACATGAAATATTCAGTGATGAAAATCAAGGCCCGGAGAAACCAAGATGGCGGCATAGGTAAACACCTGAAATTGCTGCCTCCCACAACCACTTCAAAAATACAACTAAAAGACAAAACGGACATCATCCAGAACCACAGGAAGGCTGGCTGAGTGGAAATTCTACAACTAGAAGGAAAGAGAAAAGCACACTGAGACTCAGAGGAGGTGCGGAAGTAAAGTGCAGAGATACGGAAGCGCACGCGGAAAGGGCTGGCAACTGAGGACCCGGCGCACGTGGAGAGGGCTGGCAGCTGAGGACGCGGTTGTCTTTTTCAATCAGGAGGGAGACACAAGCTCCCAGCTGCTCTGAACTCCAGTTCCGGGCGAGTCTCTGGGGACCCAGACTCATATGGGGAGAAACTGGACTGTCTGGCATCAGGCAGAACTCGAGGGCGGCTTTCTCTCAGAGGTGCTTGCAGCGATTACTGGGACACTGAGACGCGGGGCCTCTTAGGGTAGGACTGGGGAGCAGCCATATATGCTTGCTCCGCCCTGTTGATCCCCAGAGACCCCGCCCCACCCAAGCTGTGCACAGAGGCTTTTGCATATGAAAGGCCTGGCCCTTTGCAACCTGAAAATTACCTAACAAACTGAAGCTTAATCAGAGAGACCCAGAACATCCAAAAGAAAGCCCAAGGCCCCACAGCAGCTTGCATTGCTTCACTGCTGGGCCTCATCTGGGCACCTCCAAACCCCAAACAAAGAAGAGGAATCTCTCCATAGCTCCTGCTGGGTAGCCTCAGGCAGAGGCTAAATTAGCACCTCCTTAGAGATCCAAGAGCCAGTGTACCCAGTAGTCAGAGTGGGACCATCCAGATTACAACTCCTCAGATCCATAAGGGACACACTCAGGGGGCAGACTCAGTGAGCACCAAAGCCCCACTGAAGCAAGTCTTGCCCCAGAAGACTGTCTCCAGCTCAGAAGTTCTCCCAGTGCAGACACGGCTGATTCTCACAGCCAATTGGCCTGGAGGTCAATTCCTCCCAGTGATACCTACAACAATCAAGGCTTAACTACAACAAGACTGTGCACAAAGCCCACAAAGGGGTGCACCAAGAGTGTCCACCTCAGGTAACTGGGGAGGCTGAGCCACTAGGCCCTATAGGACACCTAACACAGAAAACCACTCTATCAACACAGGGAAGCATAAAAAATAAGGAGACAAAAAAACAAGTCACAAATGACAGAAATGGAGGAAAGCAAACTACTGGATATAGAGTTCAAAACCACACTTTTAAGGTTTTTCAAGAATTTTCTAGAAACCGCCGATAAACTTAGTGAGACTCTCAAGAAATCTAGTGAGACCGCTGATAAATTTAGTGAGACCCTCAAGAAATCTAGTAAAACCCTTGAGGTTATGAAAAAGGACCTACTAGAAATTAAGCATACACTGACTGAAATATAGGATATGATGCAGAGTTCCGACAGCTGACTAGAGGATCGCAAGAATCAAGTCAAAGATTTGAAATGTGAAGAAGCAAAAATCACCCAACCGGAAAAACAAAAAGAAAAAAGAATCCAAAAATATGAAGATAGTGTAAGGAGCCTCTGGGACAACTTCAAGGATACCAACATCCGAATTATAGGGGTGCCAGAAGAAGAGAGAGAGCAAGATATTGAAAACCTATTTGAAGAAATAATGACAGAAAACTTCCCCTACCTGGTGAAAGAAACAGACTTACAAGTCCAGGAAGCGCAGAGAACCCCAAACAAAAGGAATCCAAAGAGGACCACACCAAGACTCATCATAATTAAAATGCCAAGAGCAAAAGACAAAGAGAGAATCTTAAAAGCAGCAAGAGAAAAACAATCAGTTACCTACAAGGGAGTGCCCATATGACTGTCAGCTGATTTCTCAACAGAAACTATGCAGGCCAGAAGGGAGTGGCAAGAAATATTCAAAGTGATGAATAGCAAGAACCTACAACCAAAATTACTTTACCCAGCAAAGCTATCATTCAGAATTGAAGGTCAGATAAAGAGCTTCACAGATAAGAAAAAGCTAAAGGAGTTCATCACCACCAAACCAGTATTATATGAAATGCTGAAAGGTATCCTTTAAGAAGAGGAAGAAGAAGAAAAAGGTAAAGATACAAATTATGAACAACAAATACACATCCATCAACAAGTGAATCTAAAAATCAAGTGAATAAATAATCTGATGAACAGAATAAACTGGTGAATATAATAGAATCAGGGGCATAGAAAGGGAGTGGACTGACTATTCTCGGGGGGGGGGAAGGGATGTGGGGGTTGTGGGAAGAGACTGGACAAAAATTGTACACCTATGGATGAGAACAGTGGGTGGCAGTGGTAAGGGCAGAGGGTGGGGTGGGAACGGAGTGGAGGGGAGCTATGGGAGGAAAAAAAGAGGAACAACTGTAATAATCTGAACAATAAAGATTTAATTTTTTAAAAAAGCTTCAAAAAAAAGGATAAACTATTACTTTCACCCCCCCCCCCCAAAAGAAAAAAGAAAATCAAGGCCCTACAACCAAGATAACTCTACCCAGCAAGGCTATCACTTACCATCAAGAGAGATAATGAGCTTCCAAGACAAAAAAAAAAAAGTTAAAAGAGTTCACCACCACCAAACCAGTATTATAAGAAATGTAAAAGGGACTTAAGAAGAAAAAAGGAATAACATGGCAATAACTACAAACCTACAAATAATTCCTTTATTATTTTTATTTTTTAAATATATTTCTTTATTGATTTCAAAGAGGAAGGAAGGAGAGAGAGATAGAAACATCAATGATGAGAGAGACTCATTGATCGGCTGCCTCCTGCACGCTCCCTACGGGGGATCGAGCCCGCAATCCAGGCATGTGCCCTTGGCCGGAATCGAACCTGGGACCCTTCAGTCTGCAGGCTGACGCTCTATCCACTGAGCCAAGCCAGCTAGGGCCAAATAATTCCTTTAAATATAAATGGATTCAATGCTTCAATCAAAAGACACAGGGTGGTTAAATGGCTAAGAAAATAAGACTCATAGTCAGTATATGCTGCCTACACGAGACTCCAGATCAAAAGGCACCTACAGACTGAAAGTACAAGGATGGAAAAATATTTCATGCAAATGAAAATGAAAAGAAACAAAGCGGGGGTAGCAATATTTATATCAGACAAATTAGACTTTAAAACAAAGATTATAACAAGAGCCCTGACCGGTTTGGCTCAGTGGATAGAGCGTCGGCCTGTGCAGTCTTAGGGTCCCGGGTTCGATTCCGGCCAGGGGCATGTACCTTGGTTGCGGGCACATACCCAGGGGGGGAGTGTCCAAGGAGGCAGGCTGAATCGATGTTTTCTCTCTCGGTCGAATGTTTCTTAAGTCCTCAATTCTTCCTCCCTTCCCTCTTCTGGTGAAAAATTCATTAGAATATTATTTTAAAAAAAAAAAGAATGTAAAATAGAAACAAAGATAATTTCATATACA
>NW_005871067.1:7558668-7561768 GCF_000147115.1 Myotis lucifugus | reverse complement strand
AACAAACAAAACAGAAACTCATATATACAGGGAACTGGTGGTTGCCAGATGGGAAGGGGATTAGGGGAATGAGTGAAAATGGTGAAGAGATTAAGAAGTACATATTGGCAGTTACAAAACAGTCACAGAGATATAAAGCACATCACAGGGAATATGGTCAATAATACTGTGGTAACTATGTATGGTGTCAGACGGGTACTTAGCCCTTATAACTTCATAAGTCATATAAATGTCTAACTACTATGTTATATACCTAAAACTAATATAATATTGAATGTCAACTGTGATTAAAATTTTTTTAATGTTTAAATAAATGAATCTAGCAAGTTTTACTAAATAAATCACCCTCCCCCCCACTCCCCATATACCAGTGTCCCCCAAACAAAGAACTCCAGGACACCGATTATAAAAATTGTCACCCACACCTAAAACAATCTGCAAACACAACCTTTCAAGGAGAAAGAAGAGACACAATGGAAATGGGGGGAAAAAAAGATTTGCTAAAGAAGTAGACCTATTAATTTAACACATTTTCTGTCAAACAAATCAAATGTCCTTAGTGCCATTGTTCCTAAAACAATGAATAGAGTACTCTCTTTCAGGTAAAGGGTGTTCATTAAATGGAAATGGTCAGGAGAAAAACACACTCTTGCAGTCAATCAGACATTTCAATTTTAAGGACGTACCAGGTGTATCGGTTAATAATGCGGATTTTTTTTTTCAATAGATGGAGTTACACATATGTTGATATATATGCGCTTTGATATGTATGCTATTCTGTTGTATTGATAGCACGCTTCAATCTTCATGTCAAATTTGCTGAAGGTGTTATCATCATAGATATTTTTACTTAAAAATGTCGAATTTCGTGCCCAAAAAAAGAGCATTTGCGGGAAGTTTTAATTCATTACTTTACTTTGAAGAAAAATGCTGCTCAATACTTCGGGAAGCTTATGGTGAACATGCTCCATCTCAAGATACTTGTGAATGCTGGTTTAAACGCTTTAAACGTGATGATTTCAATATGAAAGACAAAGAACGTCCAGGTCAACCAAAAAAGTTTGAAGACCAACAATTACAAGCATTATTGGATGAAGATGTGTGTCAAACTCAAAAACAACTTGCAGAAAGATTGCTCAGCAAACAATTTCTGATCGTTTACAAGCAATGGGAAAGGTTTTAAAGGAAGGAAAATGGGTGCCACATCAACTGAACAAAATACAAATGGAAAACCGAAATCATCAGTAAAATGTTGCTTCAACGGCACGAAAGAAAGTCTTTTTTGCATCGAATTGTGACTGGCGATGAAAAGTGAATTTATTTTGAGAATCCCAAATGCACAAAATCATGGGTTGATCCAGGTCAGCCATCAACATCGACTGCAAGGCCAAATCACTTCGGAAAGAAGACAATGCTCTGCATTTGGTGGGATCAGGAAGGTGTGGTGTACCAGGTGTACCAGTTAATAATGCAGACTTTGTAATCAAAGAAAACACGATAATTTCAAGAGAAACATCAAAATCTCTTTACTCAAAGTAATGCCCATCGCTAGCTACACATTCCCCCCATCTTTCAGGTAATTTGTGGATACCTTACCAATAGAACTTTTGTTTTGAGGCAAACCATTCAGAGACCCAATTTTCCACTTCTTCGTACGCTTTGAAGTGCTGCTCAGAAAGTGCGTGTGCCATCAATTGGAACAAGTGGTAATTTGAAGGAGCAAGGTCTGGTGAATACACCAGGTGGGTTAATACTTCCCAAGCAAGATCTTTTAACGTGTCTTTAACTGGTTTTGAAGTGTGTGATGGTGCGTCATCATGAAGCAAAATTACTTTGCCATGTCTTCTGGCCCATTCTGGTTATTTTACAGTCAAAGCGTAATTCAAATTGATTACTTGTTGTTGGTTGCGATCAGTATTAATGGTTTCACCTGGTTTTAGAACTCATAACACACCACACCTTCCTGATCCCACCAAATGCAGAGCATTGTCTTCTTTCTGAAGCAATTTGGCCTTGCAGTCGATGTTGATGGCTGACCTGGATCAACCCATGATTTTGTGCATTTGGGATTCTCAAAATAAATCCACTTTTCATCGCCAGTCACAATTCGATGCAAAAAAGACTTTCTTTCGTGCCGTTGAAGCAACATTTTACTGATGATTTCGGTTTTCCATTTGTATTTTGTTCAGTTGATGTGGCACCCATTTTCCTTCCTTTAAAACCTTTCCCATTGCTTGTAAACGATCAGAAATTGTTTGCTGAGCAATCTTTCTGCAAGTTGTTTTTGAGTTTGACACACATCTTCATCCAATAATGCTTGTAATTGTTGGTCTTCAAACTTTTTTGGTTGACCTGGATGTTCTTTGTCTTTCATATTGAAATCATCACGTTTAAAGCGTTTAAACCAGCATTCACAAGTATCTTGAGATGGAGCATGTTCACCATAAGCTTCCCGAAGTATTGAGCAGCATTTTTCTTCAAAGTAAAGTAATGAATTAAAACTTCCCGCAAATGCTCTTTTTTGGGCACGAAATTCGACATTTTTAAGTAAAAATATCTATGATGTTAACATCTTCAGCAAATTTGACATATGAAGTTTTGAAGCATGCTGTCAATATAACAAAAGAGCATACATATCAAAGCGCATATATATCAACATATGTGTAACTCCATCTATTGAAAAAAAAATCCACATTATTAACCGGTACACCTAGTATTGCCAAGTCAGGAATTACTCTAGCAAACCCACCGGAGGGAAAAAGTAGATCCAACAAAGCTCCTAACGAGACTGGGCAGTATCTATCTATATATATAAAAAGCCAGCGACCGTAATGCCATAACCACCAGTTGCTATGATACCCACTGCCGCCAGAGAACCCACCCGATGGGGGGTGGGGCTGGCCCACCAACCCCCTGCAGCCCCCCCCCAGCAGGCCTTGCCTCTAATCGCCCCCCCCACACCAAAAGGAGGCGTGGCCGGCTGGCAAACCGCCTGCAGCCCCTCCTCCTGCCTGGCTCCATCCCAGATCGCCCCGACCCCAATCAGGGGCAGGGCCGGCTGGCCAACTGCCTGCGGCCCCTCCCCCTGGCCAGCCCCGCC
>NW_005871067.1:7549235-7558568 GCF_000147115.1 Myotis lucifugus | reverse complement strand
AAAGCTAAGAGCTGACCATTACAATGTGAAACTTACAAGAACATGACATCACTTAACACATTGTATGCGGGAAAAGTATTTATACGTTTTACGTTGACTGTAAGTAGTAGAGCCACATGTTACTACCTGCATACAATGTGTTAAACCAGCCAAATATCTATCACAAAGATCACCTGAGATCAGGGACTTTAAACAGGAAAATGAAACACTATCTTCAATGTATTTTTATATAAACCATGTTATATTTTAAATGAGTGTGTGGATAATAAGTACAAACAGAGCATATAAGAGATTTACTTTGAAGGGTCAATCACTCTCCAAAACAAAACTTCTTTTGGCTGCAAAAATAACCAACTTTACACTATTTATACAAATTCTGGGATTTATACTATGATGCAGGCCAGAAATTCTACTGCTCCTCCACCACAGCCCAAACAAACCCTAGGACATCGGTAGAGTAGCACAACAATGGAGCAGGAGAGAAAAAGAAAAAGTGTATCCAGGTCTTACTTCCCAGCCAAAAAGATAAAGAACAAAAAATAAGGCACTGGGACCAGATACCCCAAGGTGGCAAAGATGGACATGCTTCTGTAAAAAGACACCTTTAGAAGCCACAGGTAAATGATAAATCCCATTGAAGTTCTACAGTTATCCTTCCAAGACTCAAAGCCCTTCACAGTGTACTATTTATAACTGCTTAAGTCATCATCACAATACATTTTTTTCTCCAAACCCAAACGAAAATGTATTTAAATCCATAAATATTTTGCCATACTAAGAGGAAAATCCAATGGGAGAAACCATAAAAATATTTGGAGCAACATCAAGAAAGGTTCTGTGGTTAGTATGTTCTAAACTGAAAATAAACTTTATATAGCTTGGTATCTGCATATGTCCCAAATGTGCATGCCAGGACTGGGACACACACACACACAAACACCGAGCTTAGGCTTCACTGAGCTTTTGACCTGGTTATGACTAACCCCCGCCCCCATCCACCCCCAACAGTCCACCACTACACAATGTTCAAGAGATATGTCAAGAAGAGCCTGCGCCCTGACAAGCAGTGGCAGCAGGGCAAGCCAGCCTGAGGCTGCATCACAACACCTGCAACACACCTTCTATCACAAGAGCATCAAGCAACTAGCCCTTGCCTGAGGGAGGGCTTTCTTTATAGGACCCAGTCAGCTTTATACCCTCTTCTCCACTACCCCCAAGCCACTCTCCTTAAATGACTACACAAGAAAGAAAAAAATTACATCTGTTTCCCAGCATGTGCAACTGCTAATGACATGCACATTTGGGAGCAACTTTGATTTCTTTCTATTTCTATTAACAAAAATATTAAATGTTTGCATTTAAGAAAAATAATCACTATCAGAAGGAAAAATTCATCTACTTCATATACATAGTGGACCTTCTATACAATGACCAACACTTAAGTCTTCCCTACTTATACTCTAAAGGAGTGATTCTTGTTTTTTTTTTTAATGTTTTTATTGATTTCCGAGAGAGGAAGGGAGAGGGAGAGATAAAAACATCCATCAGCTGTCTCCTGCTACTGGGGTTCGAGCCTGCAAGGGCAACACGGGCATGTGCCCTGAACCGTAATTGAACCTGTGACCTCCTGCTGCATGGGATGAGACTCAACCGAGTCACACTGGCTGGGCTAAAGAAATGATTCTTAAGCAGGATAATCTTGGTCCCCCCAAGATATATTTGGCAATGTCTGGAGACATTCTTATTTGTCATAACTGGGGTTGCTACTGGCACCTAGAGGTCAGGGGTGCTGCTAAATATCTTAAAATACATATGACAGCTTCCCACAGCAAAGAGTTATCTGGTTCAAAAATATCAATAGTGCTAAGGCTGAGAAACCCTGAGCACTAAAGAAACCCACAGAATCCTGAGCTCAAACATCCAGCAATTCCTTTCTCAATCATAAGAACTACTGAAAAAAGACTTTCCCAAGTTTTCCAGCATAAATTGATTAGTATTAGAGACTAATGTAAAGAAGATAAAATAAAAGCATCCAAGGAACAGCATCCAATGAACTATGAAAATTCAGGGGAAGGGTAAAACAGATCTCTGAAGAGGGTACAGTATCAAATGAAAGACAAACCACAAGCTAGAAGCTATACTGGATTTCATTCCAAGTTCTAAGTATAAAATCATGCTCAATATAAGAAACAAAAGTGAAGGGAACATAACATAATTCAAGACTTTCATCCTCCAAAATTCTGCATAACCTCAAAATATTAGCTCAGATTGAAGACCTTGGAAAGAGTGAGAATGTCAATCTTCAAGTCTCGAAGATACACCTTTCAAAGCGTATCTTCTATATATATATAAAAGCCTAATGTGCAAAGTGTCCCCTCGGGAGTTCGATCGCTCCATAAGACATGTGCTGACCACCAGGGGGCGGCGCGGAATGAAAGGAGGGCCCTGGCTGGCAGCTGGAAGGCCCGGATCAGTCCTGATCGCTGGCCAGACCTAGGGACTCTACCCATGCACAAATTTTGTGCACTGGGCCTCTAGTTTGCAGATACGATTTCCACAGAAAGACAATTTATATAAAGCACAAACACATGCCCTACCCGGTTTGGTTCAGTGGATAGAGCATCGGCCTGGGGACTGAAAGGTCCCAGGTTCGATTCCGGTCAAGGGCATGTACCTTGGTTGCGGGCACATCCCCAGTAGGAGGTGTGCAGGAGGCAGCTGATCAATGTTTCTAACTCTCTATCCCACTCACTTCCTCTCTGTAAAAAAATCAATAAAATATATTAAAAAAAAAAAAAAAAAAAAGCACAAACACACAAGTATGGTTATACAGTTTTCATTTGGTATAAATTTAATTTGTAAAACGCAGATTCTCACATAGCTCATAACCAGTGAGAAACATTCATAAAATCATAGACTTTTAGTTCTAGGAAAAATGTAGGAATTATCTAGTTTAAGATTCCCATTTTAAAAATGGGGCATTTGAAACCAAAAGTGATCTAAGATCACAATTCAATGACAAACTCGGTTTGGTCCCTTTGAAAATATATTCTTATTCTTTCTTCTTCTTCTTTTTTTTTTTATTAATCCTCACCCAAGGTTATGTTTTCCATTGATTTTTTAGAGAGTGGAAGGGAAGGAGACAGGGAGAGAGAGAAAAAAAAATCAATGTGAGAGGAACACATCGATTGGTTGCCTCCTGCATGCTCCCCAACCAGGACGGGATCAAACCTGCAACCCAGGTATGTCCCCTTGACTGGGAATGGAACCCAGGACCCTTCAGGGCCAATATACTTAACCACTGAGCCACATTGGCCAGGTCTAAAAATACATCAACTAGATCTAAGACCATATAGTTAGAAGCCATGCTGTTCTGTCCATCTTGGCTGTTCACACTGAATTTTCACATAAACCAGTTTTTGCACTTGGGTTTTCCAGCATTCTGATAGTGCTCCTCATTCTAACCTATAACAAATTGCAAGAATCCAGCACTCTCCTGATCAAAGGGCAGATGGTTGGTTGTACCGAATGCAGCCAAGTTTTATTTTAGGCTATCCTAACTGTGTTCCAGAAAATTAAGTAAGACCCAACTGAACTTCTGTCATAAAGCAAGCCAGATGCCAATATAGACTGTCCTTCAGAGAGAGATGAGAGGGTATTGCCCTTTCTACAACTGTAGAAGCTCCCAACTACCTCTTTGAAACTTCATATAGCAGGCAAAACTGAAAAAACAAACAATAAAAGACTGCCCTTTCAAGATGTTGGTATAAACAGAAAAGGATCTAGTATTCACTTTTGGAGAGATACACTCTGACAGAACATTCTCTCTCCCCTTTCAGGATTTCAAACAGCATATACATTTGCTCCTCTATAATTCACATCCTGTTCTTGGGCTTTCCTTGTCAGAGAAGGAGCAGATCCTGAACCTTTAGAAGACATTTATCATGTGTTATCTATCTTACATTAAATAGATTCATGTGACAAACCACTTATTTCTAAATCATTTTAGATATATTATCTCCAGGCATGTTCAAATACCATCTTCTCACATTGAGGCAATATCTAATCACCCTATTTAAATTGCAACAACCCACCCGATCAACTTGGCTAGCCTCTACCCTACTTGATTTCCTGTCATCCTCTGAGACACTATACAGTTTGTTTAATGTCTGTCTCCTTCTGCTAAAAAGAGGGCAGGTATTTCTGTGTTATGTTCACATCCAGCACCTAGTACACTGTGCCTAGCACACATAGTAAATGCCCAAAAAATATTTGCTGAAAGAAACAAATGAAATTATGAACTTGTTCTTCTGTACTAAATTAAGCATAAGTTTTAAAACGATCTTCAGCATCCCACATTATTAAGAACCAAAGAACTCTAGATCTGCATTGTGGAATCTTAGTCATTACCTAGGTCTAGCCCAGTGATGGCGAACCTATGACACGCGAACTCATTTTTTTTTGGTTGATTTTTCTTTGTTAAATGGCATTTAAATATATAAAATAAATGTCAAAAATATACATCTTTGTTTTACTATGGTTGCAAATATCAAAAAATTTCTATATGTGACATGGCACCAGAGTTAAGTTAGGGTTTTTCAAAATGCTGACACGCCGAGCTCAAAAGGTTCACCATCACTGGTCTAGCCCTTCATTTTATAGATAATGAAAACTGATGTAGAAACAGTGTGAGGTAGTAGCAACAGCATAAAATTTGGTATCAAAGAACCTGAGATCCAAGTGAAAGCCTGTGTGCAAGCAACTTAGCCTCTCTAAATTTTCAATTTCCTCATGAGGATATCTTCTACCTCACGGTGATGGTTAAGGATGACTAAGGATTAAACAAAATAACATTTGGAAAACGTACAAAGTGCTACTATACAAGTGTCATTTATCACTAGGTTATTTTAACCTGTCCCAAGTCACAAGAGCTAGTTAATGGCACAATTAGAATAAGAGTTCAAGTTTCCTAACGCCTAGTCCAATGCATCTTGTGTCATGAAACTAGGCTTCCGATTCCCCTATTCAGGGCCAACTTATTCTTTCATCTAGTTCAAGGCTTCTTACTTAACCTTGTATGCTTGGGGATCACTTCTAGAATTTGATGAAAGCGATAGTCCCTCTCCTCCAGCAAAGTGCATATATATACACCAACATAAAACACCCACAGCCCATCTACAGGCCCCATTACTCACTGATATACTAATGTACCCTCAGCAATTTTTATTTCTTATTTTCATAAATAAGTCATGCCTTGGTGGTATTAACTAAGAGGCTGGATCCAAGGAAACACCAAGAGTAGAATTCAGGAATCTGAATTAAAGGTACTGCCCCCAGATCATCATGCTGATTAGGTGAGGACTTTAATTAACCACATAAAATCACAACCAGAAAGGAGCTACAAAGAAGGCAATGGTTTCAGTACTCAAAAGCAGGAAGCTCAGGGAAAAAAGCGGTAGACAGGACTAATAGATTCTTTTTATCATGCTGCTATACTATATAGAAACCATTCAGATAATTTTACATGAGCATTTTCAAATAGTCACCTAAAGACATCAAGGTTTCTTCTTTAGAGAAAACATGCAGAAATGTTTGTGATGAAATTTCTGCTCTCAACCCCACACCCATCATGATTAACTCCAGACCAGATTATCTAAAATGATTCTATCTTCCTCTACTTTACTTTGGTCAAGTAACATACTATATTCACTGTAAAAATAATTTGGCTAGGAAAAAGAACAATCAGTATGAAATCTTTGGGGAGATCAATACCAACTACTGAATGCAGTGTCATTAATCCACTGTTGTCCAGCTATACCTCAACAGCCTCATCTGAAAAATAAAAAGAACACCCAATCTATGGTGCAAATACATTGTGAGAATATCTGATAATCTCTTAATTTGTTAACAATTAATTGCTGTTATTCCTGAGTGGTGGGACCCAATGTTAACAGTTAACAGCTTTTATCTTTGAGTGGTGGGATTATGGTGACTTTAATTCTCTTACCTATAATTTGCTTTAATTTTTAAGTTTTACATAATGTTTATGTATTATTTTTAAAACCACAAATTATGAACTTAAAGTATTACCTAACTAGGGTAAGGAATGTCCAGCCCATGGGCCATATGAAGCCTGAGAACTCATTTGGTCTGGCCCTGCCAAGACATTAGGGGTGAGTTAATTAAATGTTTGACCAAATATAGCAGGGTAATTTTTAAGTTGATAATTCTGTATGGCCTGCAAGTGATGTTATAAATATCTAAATGGCCCTTGGGAGAAAGAAGGTTCCCCACTCCTGATCTATACATTCAGATTTTTTATCTGATGTTTAGAGAACACCAATTTGGGGGGTGGGCTACAACATATAAGCCCTTATATCCCCAAATAAGAATCAAGTATATTGACTCTTCTGAAGAAATCCTGTACATTCAAGGTGGAGAGAGAACAAAGATGTGTTTTTTTTTACATGCAAAAATAATATCTGTGCTTTGGGGACCAGTTCTATAAGTAGGAGGTCTTGACCTTTGGCAGCATTGCATCATGAATCTTTCCAACCCTTCACTCTCTAAAAGATTGCTTCACTTTAAAAAAGAAGCCAAGTCCTTGAGGATTCTGCTTCCTAAATTTTTTATAAATCCATGGATTCAGCTTGGTGGTCCAGGGTAAAATGAGATTTTCCCCACAGGTGAAAACTGGCTGCCTAAAATCTGATATCCAACTTCTATGACTTGGTATTATTCATCAATCTTATCTTTTAAGATTGCCATAAATTAAGATTGTAGAGCCTTTTTAGCTGGCCTAACAAGATCCAACTCAGCATTAGAATTGTTTTGGGATTTTTTAAAGGGTCTTCCACTGCATCATAAACTCTAACCACGGAATTGTTTCTCAAACTGTCAGGACAATAAACTATTTGATTAAAACATCACCTAAGCAAAATAAAAATAAATTTACTTATACTTAGAGAATAAAAACTGATATTGTTTCTGATGAACTCTGCACTGTCACTGAGTTGAATTTATTAGAAGCCTAAAATAAATTTAAAATTTTTAATTTCTGATAACTACTGAAAATTTTAAGTTAAATTTTACATTAAGCAGTTCAAAACACACTTTACATGAGAAATGAGAATTATACAAGAACTGCAGAGTAAAAATATCACTATCACTTGTTATCCATCTACTGAACATCTCCAAATAAAAATATGAATTGTTACCAAAATGGAGTCCAAATATTCATTCCTGTGGCATGTATTTCAAATAACACTTTACCAACAAAAAGTGTCACTGCCCAGAAACAGTCATCTCAAATAGCCCCATTACTCACCTGTAACTGATTTTTTCATTTGTTATACATACAAATTTGACCTCTTTGATCAGCTTACATTTCCTCTAGGAATTAAACTAGCTAATACTTAGAAATCACAAATTTATTTCTTAGAGCATAAGACAAGTAATTTATAGAATACTCTAGATATCTGTAACAACTTAAGGCAAAATTAGTTACCTCTACTTTTCCATCAACAAACTGGGAATACATAGATTTTGAAAGATGAGCTTTTCCACAGAGCTTTTACAACAGGTCCCTTGAATCACCTCAGTTTCATTACCTGGGGCTGGAGGCAAGTTTACCAGCACCCAAGATGGCAACGTTGCAGGCAACACCTCCCACAACAGCCACCATTTTGAGGATCAGGATATAAACTACTCACGATTTTATGCCAACTAAAAGAAAGCACAGGATTACCAGAACAATTGATTTAACTCTTGACTTTTAGCATTCCCCAACCTTTCATTTCTGTGGCCCTGTTTCTCCTCTTCAGTCAATATAAACAGTTGTCCACAAAAATTTTTAGTAAAAAGCATGCTTTCTACAGTTACGTTCAAACTTTGAAAATAAACACTATGGTGCTACCTAAAATACCCAAGTTATTATATCCTCCTAACATTTTAATTACATTATTTTAATCAGTTTAAGGAACTAAGAATCGCCAAAAGCCAGTGAATGGTCCTAGTTTATTAGCCTACATTCCTCTTCATTCTTCCACCCTACCCTTTTTGATCTTTTTATTTCCCGATTTCATTAACTTTGCAACAAGAGCAAGTTCCCACACTTCATTCATATGAGAAGCAAATGATATCTGCGCAAACAAAGAATCTAAAACTAAAGATAAGACAAAAATCTTAGGAGTAAACTAATTAAAATCAACCCGAAAACGGCAGAAAGTAAGATAGGTGGGGGTGGGGAGGCAACAACCACGATTTGCTCCTCCAAACGGGTGATTCTTATTTTGATTCCTCCACCGGCGAATTCAATGGCAGAACTGAAAAGAAAAACTGACCAAGTTTCCACTTATCTTTCTCCAAAGGCAAAAGGTGATTAAGTCACTACGCATATTGCTACAGGACAGCAAGCAATTCAACCTGCCAACCAATCAAATATTTCACACCCCCTTCCAAAAATAACACTAAAAGAACGGAGGATGCCGGTGGGCTAGCTGCCCGTCTCGGCGGTCCTGTGCCTCCCGTTCCTCACACTCCCGCCACCAGCCCTGCCGCTGGGACCCCTGGTCTGCGTGCGGCTCTCACAAAGCCTCGGTGTGAAAGCACCTTCGGCCTGACCGGAGCCATCCTCCTCCTCCACGATCGCCCGTTGAGATAATGGCGAAATCGACTCCAAGAGCTCTCGCGGTCCCCGCATAAAGAGGGCCGTCGGTTCCGAGGGGAAAGGCGCTATTAAATAGCGGAGTCCTAAACTTTCCCTCCGCAGCGCCGCAGCTCCGAGCCGGGCCCCAGTCCCCGCCGCCCCGAGTTAGCCCAAGGCGCCCCCGAGGTGGGGGCGAGCCTCGCCCGGCACCCCATCCCGCCACAGCAGCTGGCTCGCCGCTTCCCCCGACCCCAGAGGGAGCTCCTTAAGCCCGAGGGAGAGCGGCAGTCCCACTCCCAACAAAAGCGAGTTCCCCCCGCCCTACCGCCGCCCAGCCGCCTCGCCTCGCCGGAACCAGGGCCGGTGCGCCCGGCTGCCCGCCCAGAAACGTCGCGGAGGCTAGTTCACTGCCGCGGGCCAGTCGAAGGCGGGGAACCCCCACAGCACCCCGCTGGGGACCAACGCCCGGGCGTGGTACAGGGGAGGTGCCTTCCGGGGGAATACTAAAACCCTCGTGTGAAAAAGATGAGGACAGAGCTAGAACACACAGTGTCTCCCAAAAGTGTACAGTGGTGAGTCCCAGCCGGACAGGAATCTTGAGATTACCATTCCAGGAATAACGAAAGGAGAGGGGGAGCGCCGCTACTGTGTCCGTATTAGTTAGGATTTTTTTCGCGCTTACCAAA
>NW_005871067.1:7515568-7549035 GCF_000147115.1 Myotis lucifugus | reverse complement strand
CGCTCGGCGGGTGCATGAGCTGAGGGCGGACGAGCGCGCGGGGGGCGGCGGCTCGGACTCAGTCACTGAGGCGGCGGCTGCTCCCGCTGTCCGCGGGTTCCGCGCCCTCGCCCCATCCCGCGGCTGCGGCTGCGCCTGTGGCTGTGGCCGCCCCGAGCCCGGTACAATGTAATCATCTCACAGCCAGCAGAAACAGATGGGGCTGGGGGCGGGGAGAGGGCCGAGCGAGGGCCGGGGGAGGGGCCGCCACGAGGAGGGGGCGGGGCTGCTCCACCACAACAACAACCCCGCCCCCACCCCGGCCCCGGACAGCTGCACGGGAAGAGAGGGGGAGGGGAGAGGGACCTGAGCGCCCCAAGAAAGAATTGTATGTAGAAGGGAGCGAGGTGCACCCTATGAACTGCTCTGAGATGCACTCCGCTTCTCAGGTGTCTGGGGCTGAGGAGTTTAATGACTTTGATGAATAAGGACAATAAGGGTCTCTCTCCCACCCCCAACTTGGCCTTAGTGGTTACATTCTTTTAAAGGGCCCGCTGGATGGTTCTTTCTGAGGCTAGATCCTGAAAGACGCACGTGGGAGGTCAGATGTTATTGGTGCTGATGGTAGTACAGGAGAACCAGTGGACTGTGCTCAGCAGATATCTAAGGCCTAGAGAAATTAAGTGGTTTCCACGTGTTATTTAACACTTTTATTCCATCCAAGAAGCTCCTTAGGCGAAGGAGCTGGCTTTCTCCAAGGGAAGAAGGTGGATGGGGCTGGTGAAGCTGGAACTCAGTAGGATGGGGGCAGCAGGAAGGGTTGGGTAGGGGAGGCACCAATCAGCAGAGGTGTGGAAAGAGCGACCCCCTCCCATCACCCCCGGAAACGGACTTGTAAGACCGCCCTAAAGAAGACAAGCTTTAAAAAAAAAAAAAAAAAAAAAAAAAAAAAAAAAAAGACGCTCTTGGAGTCCTACAACTACCCTGGCTGCAGAAAAGCTGCCGTCACAGTGTAATGAGAAAGGTGGTGGGTGGGAAAAGGGAGATAGTCTGAGGAGTGTGTTGTGTTGGGGGTGGAGACCTGCACGCCTTAGGCTAAGAGAAGACTCTAGAACAGTGGTTCTCAACCTTCCTAATGCCGCGACCCTTTAATACAGTTCCTCATGTTGTGGTGACCCCCAACCATAAAATTATTTTCGTTGCTACTTCATAACTGTAATTTTGCTACTGTTATGAATCGTAATGTAAATATCTGATATGCAGGATGTATTTTCATTGTTACAAATTGAACATAATTAAAGCATAGTGATTAATCACAAAAACAATATGTAATTATGTATGTGTTTTCCAATGGTCTTAGGCCACCCCTGTGAAAGGGTCGTTCGACCCCCCAAAGGAGTCTCGACCCACAGGTTGAGAACCGCTGCTCTAGAAGGACGTTGAGGCCTCCACTTGAGAAATGTTTCATTCTACAGTATGTTAGAATTCTAAGCCTCAAGTGGGGAAAATCACCTCCAAAACTGACCAGAAATTTGGAAAAACTACAATGAATGCCCAGGTATTTGTACTGATCACTGCAATTTCGTATTTATTGCATTCTACTCAAGTCTCAAAGGGCCTTAGCTGGCTGGTTTCTGTATTCCACCTCTCAGACAGGAAGCACTGCCCCTGATGCTTCTCCCAAATTAATCAAGTACTTATTGAGTGACAGGTACAATCACAAAGTGTATGGTGATGAAACCAAAGATCCTCTTCTACCTTTGAGCAGTGTAAAGTCTGGAGAGAATGGCAAACGTATTGAACATTATGTGATAGATTTTGGAGTCTGGGTACTTCTCTCTCACCTCTCCCTCTCTTTATTCTGGTAGTTTTAATAACCTGTTTTGTTTTTATAAGGCAGCATTTTTTAAAAAAAACACCCAACTTCTTAAAGAAAATGTATATTTCAGTGTATCTTTTATGAATCAACTAATCTCAAAATACTTCATCTTCTAATATTCCCCCACCCTCACCCCACCTCTGTGTAGAAACAGCCCCAAGGTTTGCAGTTTTGCTGTTTTATTACCTGGAACTATTAATTATTTAAAATTTATCCTCAAATTCTACCATATATTTTAATCTTTGACAAAAGTTAGCATACATCTAAAGAGCAGAGGGTACATTTTGGTGTGTTTCTAAAGCACAGCTACTATGTAGATATTCTATTAATAGATGAGATGTAAAAGGTGACAAGCCACTGTGGAATTAATCACATAACCTGAATTGGATGTTTTCCCCTGTTTTTCTTCATTTCCTCACATATCAGTTTGACCTTCCACACTTGCCTCTCTTTTATTAAAGGGTTACTGCTTTCCTTTAACATTTGTTTTGAATCCATTATATCCTGACTGTTCTTTCCTCACCTTCTTTTTCCTGGTTCTCCTCCGTCTTTTCATTCTTGCCTTTATCTTTTATCATTGTTTAACCTTTTTTACCTGGCCTCTTCTCACTAGCCAGCTTCATAATAGTGCCTAGAGAACGTTAACAATACTAGAAAGCATGTTTTGGTTACTCTAGTATGTTTGAATGCTGGTTATATTCCTCCCACCTCCACTTGAAGGCTACTCTGTTGTCCTCTTCCCTCCTCCACAATCCTGTAAATCACCGATTTTCAATCTTTTTCATCTCATGGCACACATAATTACTAAAATTCTGCGGAAACCAAGAAATATGTTTTTTGCCAACCTGACAAAAAAAAAGATTTAATTTTGATTTATTTACAATAATAATAATAATAGTAATAGTAATTACCTACCCTTTTTGCTCCAAAGTGACTTTAAAAAATCAGGTGTCTAGCCCTGGCTGGTTTGGCTTAGTGGATAGAGCATTGGCCTGTGGACCGAAGCGTCCTGGGTTAGATTTCAGTCAAGGGCATGTACCTCAGTTGCAGGCTCCTCCCTAGCCCAGGCCCTAGTCAGGGTGCATGCAGGAGGCAACCAGTCTATGTGTTTCACATCGATGTTTCTCTCTGTCTCTCCCTCTCTCTTCCACTCTCTCTTAAAATCAATGGAAAAAGTGTCCTCCGGTGAGGATTAAAAAAATCCAAAAAAAAAAAAATCAGGTGTCTATACTTGAGTATAAGGATTTGTGGTGCCAAGAATTAACCAATCATATGCAACCTTATTATGTGATGTGACCAATAAGATGCAACTCTATTATATGACCTACATATTTATGGTTCAAGACAGGGCATTCACACCAGACAGCTATCATTGTGTTGGCTGTTGTCATTTTCTTTGACAATCTAAGGGAAAAGAGGTCAGTGTCTATGTAGTCAGGTATAGCATGTTTTAAGAATTCTTGTGGCACACCAGTGTGTCCCTGTACTGCTGTAAATCAACAAATCTGTCTTGGAACTGGAGGTGCCCCCCTGGTGGTGGTCACAGACTTCTCCCTGTCTCTTCCTGTGTACCTTCTTCCCCTGTGAGTGATTTGCCTTCTAACTTTTTCTTCTAAGGGCCACTTCTCAGTGTTCATATGGATAGGTACATCAACTTTAGACTTCTTTCTTTCTATACATCCTCTAACTCTGGTTCAGTTTCTATAGTTTTTCCTTGGTTTCCTCACTACGCTCTCCACTCACCCTAGCTTTCACCCACAGTCTGGAACCAATCCTGGTCCGAGCAGCTAATGACTGTTACATGTCTTGGGTCTGGCTGAAAGTGTAGCCTCCATGTTCCCTGAGTTTGGGTTCTAACTAGAATCTCACATTTTGACCCCTGCTGCTGCCTCTATTGGAACTGATACCCTGAATCTTTGACCCTGCTTTGAACATTTGTTCCACCTTTCCCTTAAGACTTAACAGCCTCAGAGCTATTTTCTGACTGTGTTTCTGGCCTAATCTCCTGGAATCTAGATTGCTGACCCCAATACCTAGATCAGTGATGGCAAACCTATGACACGCGTGTCAGAGGTGACATGCGAACTCATTTTTTGGTTGATTTTTCTTTGTTAAATGGCATTTAAATATATAAAATAATTATCAAAAATATAAGTCTTTGTTTTACTATGGTTGCAAATATCAAAAAATTTCTATATGTGACATGGCACCAGAGTTAAGTTAGGGTTTTTCAAAATGCTGACACGCAGAGCTCAAAAGGTTCACCATCACTGACCTAGATGTTAGACACTCGTCCCTTCCCCCTTCCTTTCTTCCTTTAATTCAGTGGTTCTCAACCTGTGGGTCGAGACCCCTTTGGCAGTCGAACGACCCTTTCACAGGGGTCGTCTAAGACCATCCTGCATATCAGATATTTACATTACAATTCATAACAGTAGCAACATTACAGTTATGAAGTAGCAACAAAAATAATTTTATGGTTGGGTCACAACATGAGGAACTGTATTTAAAGGGCCAGAAGGTTGAGAACCACTGCTAATTCAACCTGGTATCTCACTCTTACCTTTTTCCAGCCTGGACAATTTTTTCATCCTCTAAACATTAGTTGTATAATATTCCTTAAAAACATACACAGCTCTTCCTTTTTTCCCTTTCTCTCTCTTGCCTCTTTTCTGTTTGTGAGCTACTGCCACTGAAAGTGCCACGAAGCAGTTCTCTCTTTCTGGACCTGGGCGTCCATGTCAGCCACAACAGACTGAAAGGTTGGGCACAAGTAACCCAAGAATAAGGACATCTACCTAAGGCTGTTGATCAAGCTGTACAGGTTTATGACCGTATGAACCAATTCCATCTTCAACCAAGTGGTGCTAAAGAAGTTATTCATAAGTAGCACCAACCAGTTGCCTGTGTTTCTTCCCCTGATGATCCGAAGGATGAAGCTTCCTGGCCAGGAGGGCAAAACCACTGTGGTTGTAGGGGTGATAACCCAGGATATGCATGTATAGGAGGTGCTCAAACTGAAGGTGTGCGCACAGTGAGTGAGCAGCCCTGGGAACCCACTCTTCAACACCAGGGGCAAGATCCTCACCTTGGATGAGCTAGCCCTAGACTCCCTCAAAGACTGTGGCACCGTCATGCTCTCTGGTTCTCCAGTGCCAAGAGATGTACAGTAGGTCCTCGGGTTACGTCAGAGATCCGTTCCTACGGCGCGACATAACGCGATTTTCGCCATAAGTTGGAACCCACCTACATAAGCACCTATGTCACTCACATGGAGCACATACACAGCAGTAATGAAGTGAAACAGTAAAAAATATTTAAAAGAAAGATAACAATTCCTGACCTTTACTTGTGGTAAATAAATAATAAAAAACATAAAGCTCATATGTACATATGTCGAAATGACGGAACTTTTTTTTTTTTTTATAAATACTGTAAATGGGAGATGGCGACTTAACCATGAAACGATGTACGTCAAGTCCGACGTAACCCGAGGACTGCCTATATAGGCATTTGGGCAAGGGCCAGGAAACACCAAGTTTGAACCCAGTGTGTGCTCTGAGGGCCAAAAGTTCCAGTTGTGCCAGAGGTATTGGCCAGCCTTGACTACAAAAACTAACCCTAAATCCTGCCTTTTTTTAAAAAAAGAAAATGTATTTTTATTAACTTCAGAGAGGAAGGGAGAAGGAGAAAGAGAAACATCAATGATGAGAGAGAATCATCGATCGGCTGTCTTCTGCACACCCCACACGGGATCAAGCCCACAACCTGGGCATGTGCCCTGACTAGGAATCGAACCATGACCTCCAGGTTAACAGCTCGATGCTTAACCACTGAACCATGCCAGCCAGGCGATCCTTTCTTCTTATTACTTTAAAAAAAATAATTCTTTATTGTTGAAAGTATTACATATGTCCCCTTTTTCCCCCCATTAGCCCCTTCCAGCCTGTCCCCGCCCCCTGCCCCAGGCCCTCACTGCCCCATTCTCTGTGTCCTTGGGCCATGCATATATGCATACAAGGTCCTTGGTTGATTACCTCCCATATACCCACCCTCCCCCCGCCTTCCCTCTGAGATTCTGCACTCTGTTCCATCTGTATGTCCACTCACTTTAGAGAAGTGTCCATTTAGGTCCGTTGCCCATTTTTTAATTGGATTGTTTGTCTCTTTTTGTTAAGCTGTATGAGTTCCTTATATATTTTGAATATTAACCCTTTATCAGATGTATCATTAGCAAATATGTTCTCCCATACAATGGGCTCCCTTTTCATTTTGTTGATGGTTTCTTTTGCTGTGCGGAAGCTTTTTATTTTGATCTAGTCCCATTTGTTTATTTTCTCCTCAGTTTCCTTTGTCCTAGGAGATATACCCATAAACATATTGCTACAAGAGATGTCTGAGATTTTGTTGCCTATGATTTCTTCTAGGATTTTTATGGTTTACAACTTACATTTAACTCTTTTATCCATTTTGAGTTTATTCTTGTGTATGGTGTAAGTTAGTGGTTTAGTTTCATTTTTTTGCATGTATCTGTCCAATTTTCCCAGACCATTTATTGAAGAGAATCTTTTGAATCTATTGCCTCCGTTGTCAAATATTAATTTAGCGTAATGGCTTGGGTCAATGTCTGGGGTCTCTGTTCTGTTCCATTGATTTATGTACCTGTTCTTGTGCCAGTACCAGGCTGTTTTGAATATGGTGGCTTTGTAGTATAATTTGAAATCTGGTATTGTGATTCCTCCAATTTTGTTTTTGTTTCTCAAGATTGCTAGAGCTATTCAGGGTCTTTTTTCATTTTATATAAATTTTTGGAGTATTTGCTCTAGATCTGTGAAATATGCTGTTGGTATTTTAATAGGGATTGCATTGAATCTATAGATTTCCTTGGGTAGTATGAACATTTTAATGACATTGATTCTACCAATCCATGAACATGGTATATTCTTCCACTTGTTTATATCTTCTTCTATCTATTTTTCAACATCCTGTAGTTTTCCAAGTACAGGTCTTTTACCTCCTTGGTTAAGTTTATTCCTAAGTATTTTAATTTTTTGTTCCAATGGTAAATGGGATTGTTTGTTTAGTTTATCTTTCTGAGAATTCATCATTGGTGTATAAAAAAGCCATTGATTTTTGGGTATTGATTTTGTATCCTGCAACATTGCCAAATTTATTTATTAAACCTAGTAGTCTTTTGATGGAATCGTTAGGGTTTTCTATGTACAGTATCATGTCATCTACAAATAATGAGAGTTTTACTTCCTCCTTTCCAATTTAGATGCCTTTTATTTCTTATTTTTTGTCTGATTGCTGTGGCCAGGACTTCCAGTACCATGTTGAATAAGAGTGGTGAAAGTGGACATCCCTGTCTTGTTCCTATTCTTAAGGGAAATGGTTTTAGATTTTGCCCATTGAGTATGATGTTCATTATAGGTTTGTCACACATGGCCTTTATCATGTTGAGATATGCTCCCTCTATTCCAACTTTGCTGAGAGTTTTTATCAAAAATGGGTTTTAGATTTTGTCCAACACTTTTTCTGCGTCTATTGATATGATCATGTACTTTTTTTTTTAAGTATCCTTATTGATTTCAGCGAGGAGGGGAGAGGGAGAGAGAGTTAGAAATATCAGTGATGAGAGAGAATCATTGATCGGCCGCCTCCTACTGGGGATTGAGCCCACAACCTGGGCATGTGCCCTTGACTGGACTTGAACCTGGGACTCTTCAGTCCCCAGGCCTTCGCTCTATCCACTGAGCCAAACCAGCGAGGGTGATCATGTAATTTTTGTCTTTCAATTTGTTTATGTGATGTATCACGTTTATTGATTTGTGAATATTGTACCTTGAATCCCTGGAATAAATCCCACTTGGTCATGGTTTATGATCTTTTTAATATATCGCTGGATCTGATTTGCTAATATTTTTTGAGGATTTTAGCATTTATGTTCATCAGGGATATTGGCCTGTAGTTCTCTTTCTTTGTAGTGTCTTTATCTGGTTCTGGAATTAGGATAATGCTAGCCTCATAATAAGAGCTTGGAAGTGTTCCTTTCTATAGATTTTTTGGAATAGTTTGAGAAATATCGTTGTTAGTTCTTTTTTGAAAGTTTGGTAAAACTCCCCTGTGAATCGGTCTGGACCTGGGTTTTTGTTTGCTGGGAGTTTTTTGATTCCTGCTTTTAAGTCCTCAGTTGTTAGGGGCCTCTTCAGGTTTTTTGATTCTTCCTGATTCAGTTTTGGAAGATTGTATTTTTCTAGGATTTTGTCCATTTCATCCACATTGTCCAGCTTGTTGGCATATAATTTTTCATTGTATTTTCTTATAATCATTTGTATTTCTGTGGTGTCAGTGTTTACTTCTCCACTTTCCTTTCTGATTTTATTTATTTGGGTACTCTCTCTTTGTTTCTTGATGAGTCTGGCTAATGGTTCATCAATTTTGTTTATCCTTTCAAAGAACCAGCTCTTGGTTTCATTGATTTTTGTATTGTTGTTGTTTTTTGTATTGTTTTTGTTTATTTCTGCTCTAATCTTTATTATTTCCTTTCTTTTACTTACTCTGGGCTTTTCTTGTTATTCTCTTTCTAGTTCTTTAAGTTGTAGGGTTAAATAGTTTATTGTTGATTTGTTGTTGTTGTTGTTTTTTGAGGTAAGCCTGTAGTGCTATGAACTTTCCTCTCAAGACTGCTTTTGCTGTGTCCCATAAATTTGGGGTGGTTGTGGGGTATTTGTTTCTAGGAAGTTATTTTTATGTCTTTCTTGATCTTGTTGGTAACCCATTCATTGTTTAATAACATGATATTTAGCCTCCATGTGTTTGAATGTTTTTTGGGTGTTTTTACTGTTGTTGATTTCTAATTTCTTTCCACTGTGATCTGAGAACATGCTTGATATGATTTCAAACATCTTGAACTTATAGGGACTTGTTTCGTGTCCTAACATATAGTCTATCTTTGTGAATGATCCATGTGCCTTTGAGAAGAATTTATACTCTGCAGTTTTGGAGTGAAATGTTCTCTGTCAATTAAATCCATCTAATCCAGTGTTTCCTTTAGAGTCACTGTTTTCTTGTTAATTTATGTCTGAAAGATGTATCCAGTGCAGTCAGCAGGGTGTTAAAATCCCCTACTATGATTGTGTTGTTATCAATCTCTCCCTTAAAGTCCTCTAGAAGTTTTTAGATATATATATATATTGAGGTGCTCCTGTATTGAGTGCATATATGTTTACCAGGGTTATATTCTCTTATAAGCTAGACCCCCTTTAGTATTATGGAGTGACCTTTGTTGTCTCTTGTGATGGAGTTCATTTAGAAGTCTATTTTGTCAGATATGAGTATTGCTACTTCAGCTTTTTTTCCATTTCCATTTGCATGGAAAATGTTTTTCCATCCCTTCACTCTCATCCTGTGAGTGGGTCTCCTGTAGATGGCATATAGTTGGGTCATGTTTTTGTATCCATTCAGCTACCCTATGCCTTTTGGTTGAAGCATTTAATCCATTTATACTTAAGGTCATTGTTGATAAGGACTTATTTATTGCCATTTTAATTCTGTATGCCTAGGTTTCTCTCTCTATTTCTTCTCATTACAGCCATCCCTTTAGTATTTCTTGTAATGCTGGCTTGGTGGTGATGTACTCCTTTAGCCCTTTTTTGTCTGGGAAGCTCTTTATTTCACCATCTATTTTGAAGGGTAGCCTTGCTGGATATAGTAATATTGGTTTCAGATCCTTGATTTCCATTACCTTGAGTACTTCAGGACAGTCCCTTCTGGCCTATAGAGTTTCTAATGAGAAATCAAGTGTCAGCCTTATGGGAACTCCTTTGTAGATAACAGTTTGCTTTTCTCTTGCTGACTTTAAGATTCTCTCTTTGTCTTTAATTTTTGGCATTTTAATTATGATGTGTCTGAACGTGGGCCTCTTTGGGTTCTTCTTGCTTGGGGTTCTCTGTGCCTCCTGAACTTGTGTGACTTTTTCCTTTACCAGGCTAGGGAAGTTTTCTGTTATTATTTCTTCAAACACCTTCTCTGTTCCTTTGTCCCTTTTTGTGTCTTCTGGCACACCTGCTATTCGAATATTGTTACGTTTCACATTGTCCCACAGCTCCCTTAATCTGTCCTCCTGTTTTTTATTTATTTTTTCTTTTTGGTTCTCTGATTAAGTGATTTTTTTCCACCCTGTATTCTAATTCACTGATTCGATCCTCAACTTCCCTAATCTGCTGTGTATTCCTTCCAATGTGTTCTTTATTTGTGCTATGTAATTTCTGTTTTCATAGTTACTATATCTTTTCTAATGCTGCTGAGCATCTTTATTATTCTGAACTCTGTATCAGATAAATTTCTTATCTCCATATCATTTATCTGTTTTTCTGGAGAATTCTCTAGTTTTTTCACTTGGGGGTTGTTTCCTTGTCTCTTCATTTTGGCTGCCTGTTTTGGTTTGTGACTTTGTATTAGGTAGATCTGCTACACCTGTTAATCTCTAGTGCGGGACAGTGTCAGACGCTGTTTCTAATTAGAGCAGATGAAGACTCAAAACCTCCAGAGACCACCTCTGCTACAGACAGATAGGATTTTGTCTTTAATTGCCTCAGGCAATCATCCACAGGTTTGGCAAGAGTTTTTCTCAACAGTGTGGGGCAATTGCTTCTCTCTGGATGCTAATTGTTATTCTCAGTCTCTTAATGGGCCTCAGCAACTCCACACCATGGGGCAAGGTGTTTTCCAATAGGGTGGATCAATTGTCTTCCCCCAGGCAAGGTTGCCTGCATAGCAAATGTCTGCATGAGAAAGATGACTTCCACTGCATGAGGAAATGACTCAATACAGGAAACTGGGGTGTCTGCTTTTTGAGCTTTAACCGCAGAGTCCCTGATCCTGGCTTCTGCTCACAGAAATCTAGTCCCTTCTGCCCTCGTTTTGCTGGAGCACAAGGTGGGTGGCTGCACAGGGAATTTTGTGCATTGGCCCTTTAAGAGGGTGCCTGCATTTCTAGTCATCTGTCCCTGGCAGACAGCAACCCTGCTGCTTTTCACAGCCAGAGGTTATGTGGTACCCTTCTCAGTTCTGGTGCTCTCTGCTGGGGGGACCAGCTTGGGGATTAGACCCCAGAGTCCTCAGTGGCACCCCCCCACAGCTGAGATATCTTTCCAGAACTTCAGTGGCTATCTATGGGAGCCCTGGCAGCCCTTTCACATCTCTGTCCCTCCTACCAGTCTCTATGCAGTCTCCACTTTTAGTCCTTGGTTATCTGGGTTCTCTCTAGTGAGTCTTCTGTTGATTATTCAGGAAGTTTTTCTGTATTTTAGTTGTAATTCTAGTTTGGTCCTCTGAGGGTGTCCATGCAGCATTCACTTACTCTGCTGCCATTTTTAATCTTCTTTTCTTCTTATTAAAAAGATTTTGAACTCTGGCAAAAAAAAAAAAGAGTGCCAAGAAGCAATTCTCTTTCATATATACATCCTTCAGTTCCATATTCTCTTCTAATTAAATGGCTTCAATTTGAAAAGATACACAATAAGTTCTCTGATCCCACAGATTATCTTGAAGAGGGTGCCCAAAGTCAAGAATCTTAAAAGGACAACCTGGATTTGGTTTGGACCTTATCCAATAGAAGATAGAATTTTTAAAATATTTTTTAATTTATTGATTAGAGAGAGAGAGGAAGGGAGAAAGAGAGAGACAGAGAGGCAAACATTTATTTGTTGTTCCACTTATTTATGCAATCATAGGTTGATTCTTGTATGTTTCTTGACCAGGGATTGAACCAGCAAACTTGGTGTATCAGTTGGTGTATCTAACCAACTACCTGGCCAGAGCCGAAGATGGAATTTTTTATTCTGGAAATTTTGAACAGTTTCTATAGGAAAAGGTTAAAGTCAATGGAAAAACTAGATAGCTTGGGAATGTTGTTCACTTTGAATGCTTCAAGAATAAAATCACAGTTGTTTCTGAGAAACAGTTCTCTAAAATACATTTAAAATATCTTATCAAGAAATACCTTAAGGGAAGAACCAAGATAGCGGTGTAAGGTACAGACCTGTGTGTGCTGCCTCCCACAACAACATTGAAAATACCAACTATAAGACAAAACAGCTATCATTCAGAACCATGGGAAAGCTGGCCCAGTGGAAGTTCTACAACTGGAAGGAAAGAAAGAAGAGCATTGAGACTGCGTAGGATATGCAGAGGCGCCAAGAACAGAGGTACAGAGTCGCGCGCCAGGCAGGCTGCAACTGGATGCTCGGTTTTTTCAATCGAAAGGGGTTACAAACTCTCGAATCCAATGAGCTTGTTTGGGGCGGGATTCTAAGGTCCCAGACCACTACGGGGAGAAGCGGGATGGCCTTGCAGTGGGTTGGAAATCTAGGGCAGCTTTCTCACAGAGCTGCTCGCTGGCACTCGGGGGACGCGGAGACGCAGAGACGCAGAGTTGCAGAGAGGTGAGGAGTCGCAGAGACGCCATTGCTGTTTGCTCCACCCTGGTGATTCCCTGAGACCCCGCCCTACTCAATTTACATCCCCGCCCAAGCTGTGCCAGTGGCACAAATGGAACCACCTGCGCTTTTGCAACTTAACCCAACAAACTGCAGATTTCAACTCCTCACACCCATAAGGGACACACTCAAGAAGCAGAATCAGGTTCGGAGGAAGCCGGAACCGGACCCGGCTGGGCTGGCAACATGGAACTGCTGTACCAGCAAATGCACAAACAGGTCCACCAGATCCAGTCTCACATGGGACGCCGGGAGATGGCAGACAAGCAGTCTGTCCACTTAGTAGAAAACAAAATCCAAGCAAGCATACCAGATATTCAGCCAGCAAGAACGCCTGGAGATTTTGTCCAGCAAGGAGCCGCCCAACAAAAGACAGAATACCAAACTTCGTGTTGACCAGTTAAAGTATGATGTCCAGCACCTGCAGACTGCTCTCAGAAACTTCCAACATCAGCGATACGCAAGGGAGTAGCAGGAGAGACAGCGAGAGGAGCTTCTGTCTCGCACCTTCACCCCCAATGTGGGATGTGGTGCCCCCTGCAAGGCTGCGACAGCCCCTGTGAGGCTGAGACAGCCCCTGTGAAGCCGAGACGGTCCCGGTGAGGCCGAGACAGTCCCAGTGAGGCTGAGACGGCCCCTGTGAGGCCTAGACGGCCCCTGGGAGGCTGAGACGAACACAGGGACACGTCACGGATGGAAATAGCTACATTTTCCATGTGTATGACCCGGCAACAAAAAGCGTACACCTATGGATGAGGACAGTGGGGGGGTAAGGGCAGAGGGTGGGGTGGGAACTGGGTGGAGGGGAGCTATGGGGGAAAAAAAGGGGAACAACTGTAATAATCTGAACAATAAAGATTTATTTAAAAAAGAAAAGAAAAGAAAAGAAATACCTTAAGAACAGTCTTTGTGCTTGGTTTCATGTAGTTTTATCTAACAAAGAGACTTCCGAACTTCATTACTTTCAGATTAGTCAACATGAAGATGGATGTGAGTCTGAGGACTAGGTTAAGCAACTCTTTATAGGGCTTTGCATATTAATAAAACAAATGAAGTGCACAAGAAGAAAAAACATCTAGAAATGGAATTTTAGCTTATCAGTGAATAAAAAACATAGCATTCTGTATGTTAAGCTTCTGTCTCTTATTAAAGTGTATGCTGTTTACATGATGTTGGCTATCCTTTGATAGTTTCTGTAAGCAGTACTTAAATAGCTTATAGCTAGTGGAATTTTTCCCAGAATTTCTAAAATGTATTGCTTTTATAAATATCTTCAAGTTAAAGTATTTAGCATTGTATAGGAAATAATAAAGCACAGTTTGGGTATAACTTTATATAATAAAATATTTTTAAAAATAATTAGTTTGGCTAATCAGTTTTGCTTATTAATTAATGTCGCAAAAACATTTATACAGCTGACCCTGGAATTATACAGATTTGAATTGAGCAGGTCAACTTACATGTTGATTTTTTACAATAAATATATACGGTTCTATAAATAAATTTTCTTCTTTTCCTTATGATGTTCTTAATAACTTTTTTTTCTCTAGGTAACTTTAATATAAGAATAGAGTATATAATACATAAAACATACAAAGTATGTGTTGACTATGTTATCAGTAAGGCTATCAGTAGTTAAGTTTTTGTGCAGTCAAAAGTTACACTCGAATTTTCTACTGTGCAGGGGGTCAATGCTCCTAACCCCCTAAGGGTTGTTCAGGGGTCAACTGTACTTTGCAAAATATGCAGTAATTTCAGCTATGATGGGATTTATATAGGTTTCTGGAGGATATGAGAAACTAACCACTTCTTTTTTCTTTTAATGGTTTAAGCATTTATTGAATTAAATGGTTCTAGCAAGACTGCTACTGTGTTCAAGCCAGTAAAATCCACAAAGGAGGGTATATGGGTCATTCCCATTGGCTTTGCTCTTTCCAGATCCTCCATGAAAACAGGAAAATGAGAAGTCACAAGTAAAGGACATGCTACTGAGGACTCAACAATTGGCCATGCAACAAGAAGCCCCTCTCTAATTAACTAGGCTTGAAGGTAGAGGTGGGCCTTGAGTATGTAGCTTTCTTGGAAGGAGGCAAGACTATAATAAATCCTCTGAGTCCTGCTATACATACGTTCCTTTGTTTCCCCATAAATGGGTAAAACTTTTAAGTGCTTCAAACATAAAACATAAGACTGTTTTGATGTCCCAAGGTTTATAGGGTGTCCTGGAGGAAATGAGGCATCTGGAAAATAGTACCTGTGCTATATGAGGCTATGGGATTATCTTCTGGCCTGTTGCTTGGAAACTAAGATGGTAAGCTTCTGAATCCAGCATTGCCCTTTTTGGGCTGTTTCCTTGGCAGCACTGTGGTTATAGGCCTCAGTGGTTCTTGAGCATTCTGTAGGATGTTGTTGACGAAGACAGCTTGTTCCTGGGCATTTAAGTCACTAAGTAGTTTCTCCACATAGGAGTGTTATGGGTTCACTCAGCGAGATAGACCACCGACTCAGAATTTAAATTTAAGAGCCTTTATTAAGCTGGCCAGCAGACCATAGTTATAGCACCCTGCCGAAGCAGAGGCTGAACTGCAGCCCAGACTACTACAGGAATTACATTTTATTATTAAATTTTGTGGAGGCCCAGAGAAAATGTGTCTTTCAAATTCTGGGCCCCCCAGTATGGAGGAAACTCTCTTTATTTATACTTTTCCCAGTCCTTTGTCTCCCAAATTTGGAATGAGACTTCCGGGCCTTCTGAGAAAGAAGGCCTGCGTACTGGGAAGGGGCCATGAGATCATATCTCAAGGCCTGGCCTGATGTCAGTACCTTCCTATCTATGTGTTTTAGGAACAGACAGCACAGCATGACCCGTCTGGCCGAAGTGCCAGATATGCAGCCCAGTACAGGAGTAGAGATCCAGAGTCACTTTCTGACCCTCATTGATATGATATAGTTTGGTACCTAGGTTGTCAATTTGCTCCAGCTCTCTTGTTGCCTCTGTGTTGCTTAGTCCTGCAGCTCTACCTGGCTTTCTCTGACTCCATGGATGTGAGAGTGAGAGTCAAGCTCTGCTGCACAGCAAGTTGCAGGAACTCAAGGAGTCCCTCAACAAAGAGGTTGTGACCTGTGGACCGCCCACCAGCCTGTCCCGGACACAGTGATGGAACCAGGCCCTGTCATCATGAATTACCCTAACACCAGGTAAACAGCTTTTTATAACAGTTCTTTGAAAAATACATAGCAAGTTTCAAATGATCAGCTGCAAACATTCATAATCTGATTTATTTGAACCTTGGAAGGGATGGGACACATAAAAATGTGGCTTCTTTCATAATCACTGCTAACTAGGACTACAATCCAAATCTAATTATTCATCTGGTTTTCTCTCTACTGGATTATGCTGCTTCTCCCTTCTAGTTAGATTGCCCCTTCTCTCCCTTTGCCTACCAGCCTGACATGGATACTCCTGTTTCAGTCCCAGAATCAAATTGGAGCTGGAGTAGAATATAACCTTGTTTTCTCACTTTAGTTGCCTGTGAATAACTGAAGTTTAGGTACCCCACAAATTCTTGACACACTCTCACACACAACCTTCTTTTCTAATTAGCGAGCTGCATTCCATAATGCACCCATTCCCAAAGTCAGGCTAATTCACTTTCTATAACTTCTAAAATTAGCCTGGCTTTGGGGTCAGAAAGTGGCCCTGGATCTCTACTCCTACACAGAGAAGCTACTTAATGATTTAAATGCCCAGGAGCCACAGCTGGGGTGGCATCCTAACACCATATGTGTTAGGAGCAGAATCTTTTTTACCATGGGTGTCCTCTTTGATTCCTGACTCAACCTCACCAGAGTTTATTGCCCACTAAAGAACTCTTCTTTAGTTTTATTCTAGAAACTTCATCTATGAACCAGCTCTCTTGTTGTCTCTGGGTTGCTCAGTCCATGTTTATGCTGTGCTGTTCCAAAATTTCTCTCTAAATTTCTGAAGTGTTCATTTCTGGCCTATCTTATTGTGGCATCTCTTTTTGTTCTTGATGCCAGATCAAATAGCTTTGTAGTATCTCAATTTTCAGTGCCATTCAGAAGTTGGTGAATCTTTTTTTTTTAATTGATTTTTAGAGAGAGAAACTTCGATGTGAGTGCTGTCTTCTTCACACCCCCTACCAAGGATTGAGCCCAAAACCTGGACATGTGCCCTGACCAGGAATTGAACTGGAAACCTGTCAGTGCAGAGAACAATACCCAACCAATTGAGGCACACTGGCTAGGGCAAGAAGATGGCTTCAATGGTGAATTTTACCAAACATTCAAAGAAGAACTAACACCTATCCTGCCCAAATTATCCCAAAAAATTCAAGAGGAAGGAACACTTCCAAGCTCTTTTTACGAAGCCAGCATTATCTAATTCCACAATTAGATAAAGACACTACAAAGAAAGAAAATTACAGGCCAACATCCTGTAATGATGAACACAGATGCTAAAATCCTCAACAAAATATTACCAAATCGCATCCAGCAATATTTTTTTAAAAAATAAATCTTTATTGTTCAGATTATTACAGTTGTTCCTCTTCCCCCCCCCCCATAGCTCCCCTCCACCCGGTTCCCACCCCTACCCTTACCCCCGTCCCCCACTGTCCTCGTCCATAGGTGTATGATTTTTGGCCAGACTCTTCCCGCACCCCCACACTCCCTTCCCCCCCGAGAATTGTCAGTCCACTCCCTTTCTATGCCCCTGATTCTATTCTATTCACTAGATTATTCTGTTCATCAGATTTTTTTATTCACTTGATTTTTAGATTCACATATTGATAGATATGTATTTGTTGTCACTTTGTTGTTCAGAACTTTTATCTTTACCCTTTTCTTCTTCTTCCTCTTCTTAAAGAATACCCTTCAGCATTTCATATAATACTGGTTTGGCGGTAATGAACTCCTTTAGCTTTTCCTTATCTGTGACGCTCTTTATTTGACCTTCAATTCTAAATGATAGCTTTGCTGGGTAGAGTAATCTTGGTTGTAGGTTCCTGCTATTCATCACTTTGAATGTTTCTTGCCACTCCCTTCTGGCCTGCATAGTTTCTGTTGTGAAATCATCTGACAGTTGTATGGGTACTCCCTTGTAGGTAACTAACTGTTTTTCTCTTGCTGCTTTTAAGATTCTCTCTTTGTCTTTTGCCCTTGGCATTTTAATTATGATGTGTCTTGGTGTGGTCCTCTTTGGATTCCTTTTGTTCGGGGTTCTTTGCACTTCCTGGACTTATAAGTCTATTTCTTTCACCAGGTAGGGGAAGTTTTCTGTCATTATTTCTTCAAATAGGTTTTCAATATCTTGCTGTCTCTCTTCTTCTGGCACCCCTATAATTCGAATGTTGGTACGCTTGAAGTTGTCCCAGAGGCTCCTTACACTATCTTCATATTTTTGGATTCTTTTTTCATTTTGCTTTTCTGGTTGGGTGTTTTTTGCTTCTTCGTATTTCAGATCTTTGACTTGATTCTTGGGATCCTCTAGTCTGCTGTTGGATCTCTGTATATTATTCTTTATTTCAGTCAGTGTATGCTTAATTTCTAATTGGTCCTTTTTCATATCCTTGAGGGTCTCACTATATTTCTTGGAGGTTTCTAGAAAATTCTTGAAAAACCTTATAACCGTGGTTTTGAACTCTATATCCAGTAGTTTGCTTTCCTCCATTTCTTTCATTTGTGACCTGTTTCTTTGTCTCTGCATTTTGGCTGCTTCCCTGTATTGATAGAGTGGCTTTGTGTGCTAGGTGTCCTATAGGGCCCAGTGGCTCAGCCTCCCTAATTACCTGAGGTAGACACTCTTGGTGCACCCATTTGTGGGCTGTGTGCACAGTCTTATTGTAGTTAAGCCTTGATTGCTGTTGGTATCACTGATAGGAATTGACCTCCAGGTCAATTGGTTGTGAGGACCAGTTGTGTCTACAGTGGGATAACTTCTGTGCTGGAGACACCCTTATGGGGCAGGACTTGCTTCAGTGGTGCTTTGGCGCTCACTGAGTCTGCCCCCTGAGTGTGTCTCTTATGGATGTGAAGAGTTGTAATCTGGATGGTCTCGCTCTGACCACTGGGTACACTGGCTCTTGGATCTCCAAGGGGGTGCAAAGTCACCCACTGCCTGAGGCCACCCAGCAGGAACTACAGAGAGATCTGCAGATTCCTCCTCTTTGTTTGGGGTTTGGAGGTGCCCAGATGAGGCGCAGCTGTGAAGTAATGCAGGCTGCTGAGGAGCCTTAGGCCTTTTGGAAGCTCTGGGTTTCTCTGCCCCAGCTGCAGTTTGACAGGTTTTTATGCGGAGAAAGGCCAGGCCATTAGTATGCAAAAGCCTCTGCCCACAGCTAGGGTGGGGTTGTAAATTGGGTAGAGCGTGGTCTCAGGGAGTCACGGGGCGGTGCAAACAGCAATGGTTGCCATCGGCCCTTCCCCATAGGTCCCTGGGTCTCTATGTCCCTCGGCCCGCGCAGGAACAACGAACACTGCAAGCACCTCTGCGAGAAAGTCGCCCTCACTTTCCGCCCCAATGCCAGACAGTACAGTTTCTCTCCATATGAGTCTGGGTCCCCAGATTCTTGCCCAGAACTGGATTTCAGAGGAGTCGGGAGCTTGTATGTCCCTCCCTGTTGAAAAAGACAACAGGATACCCAGCTGCCACCTCCTTTCGCGTGCACCTCTGTACCTCCACACTTCCATGCCTCTGCATCTCCTATCAGACTCAATGCACTTTTCTCTTTCCTTCTAGTTGTAGAATTTCTACTAAACCAGCCTTCCCGTGGTTCTGGATGCTATTCATTTTGTCTTTTAGTTGTAGTTTTAATGTGGTTGTACGCGGCAGCAAGTTCAGGTATTTACCTATGCCGCCATGTTGGTTGTCTCCAGCAATATTTTAAAAACATCATATACCATGATCAAGTAGGATTTATTCCGGGGATGCAAGGCTGGTCTAATATACGCAGATCAATAAATGTGATACATCACATAAACGAACTGAAAGATAAACACTACATGATCATATCAATAGATGCAAAAAAAAGCATTGGACAAAATCTAGCACCCTTTTTTGATAAAAACTCTCAGTAAAGTGGGAATAGAGGAATCATACCTCAACATAACAAAGGCCATATATCATAAACCTATAGCCAACATAATACTCAATGGGCAAAAACTAAAGTGTTTCCCTTAAGAACAGGAACAAGGCAAGGATGTCTGTTTTCACCACTCTTATTCAACATAGCACTGGAAGTCCTACCCATAGCAACCAGACAAGAGGTGATAAAAGGTATCCAAATTGGAAAGGAGGAAACAAAACTCTCATTATTTCCAGATGACATGATATTGTACATAGAAAATCCTAAAGACTCCACCAGGAAGCTACTAGACTTAATAAATGAATTTGGCAAGGTAGCAAGATACAAAATCAACACCTAGAAATCAATGGCATTTCTATACACTAATAATTAACTCTCAGAAAGAGAAACCAAAAAAAAATTCCATTTACCATTGTAACAACAAAAAAATAAGCTACTGAAGCATAAACTTAACCAAGGAGATAAAAGACCTATATTTGGAAAACTATAGGACATTGAAAAAACAAATAGAGGAAGTTACAAATAAATTGAAGCATATACCATGTTCATGGATTGGAAGACTTAACATCATTTAAGTGTGTATGCTTACCCCAAACAATCTATAGATTCAATGCAATCCCTATTAAAATACCAATGACATACTTCACGGAGCTAGAACAAATACTCCAAAAATTTATATGGAATCATAAAAGAGTCCTAATAGCTGCAGCAATCTTGAGAAAGAAGAATGAAGTAGGAGGGATCACAACACTGGATATCAAACTATACTACAAAGCCATTATAACTATACCACAAAGCCTGGTGCTGGCACAAGAACAGGCATATAGACCAATGGATCATAACAGAGACCCCAGAAATTGACCCACACCATTACGGTCAATTAATAGTTGACAAAGGAGGCAAGAACATACAATGGAGTAAAGACAGTCTCTTCAACAAATGGTGCTGTGAAAACTAGACAGACACATGCAAAAAAGATGAAACTAGACCACCAATTTACACCAGTCACAAGAATAAACTCAAGATGGATAAAAGACTTAAATGTAAGGCATGAACCCATAAAAATCTTAGAGGAAAACATAGGCAGTAAAATCTCAGACATCTCACATAGTAATATATTTACGGACACGTCTCCTTGGGCAAAGAAAATTAAGGAGAAAATAAACAAATGGGACTATATCAAAATAAAAAGCTCCTGCAAAACAAAAGAAACCACCTTCAAAATGAAAAGGTAACCCATGGTGTGGAGAACATATTTGCCAATGATACATCTGAAAAGGGGATAATACCCAAAATATATAAAGTACTTATACAACTCAACAAAAGGGAGACAATCCAATTGAAAAATGGGCAGAACACCTGAATAGACACTTCTCTAAAGTGGACATATGAATTGCCATGGCCAAGAGACATATGAAAAAATGCTCAAAGTCACTAATCATCAGAGAAATGCAAATTAAATCCACAATGAGATATCACGTCACACCTGTCAGAATGTCTACCATCAAAAAATCAACAGACAAGTGCTGGTGAAGATGTAGGGAAAGGGAGCGCTAGTTCACTGCTGGTGGGAATGCAAGTTGGTGCAGCCTGTATGGAAAACAGTATGGAGTTTCCTCAAAAAAATTAAAAATGGAACTTCTGTTTGACCCAGCATTTTCACTCTGTGAATATATTCTAAAAACCCCCAAAACATCAGTCAGAAAGAATATATGCACCCTTATGTTCATAGCGCTATTTACAATACCTAATATTTGGTTACAGCCCAAGTGCGCATCAGTAAATGAATGGATAAAAAAGCTGTGGGACAGAATGGGATACTATGCAGCTGTAAAAAAGAGGGATCTCTTAACCTTTGGGACATCATGGATGGACTACAAAATATGCTAATTGAAATAAGGCAATCTGAGAAAGACAAATATCACATAATCTCACTTTTATGGGGAATCTAATGATCAAAGTGAATTGACCAATAAAATAAAACCCGAAGCATGGAGGTATGAAACAGATTGACATACCTCGATGTGGTGTTGGGGGACGAGAAGAGATAAACCAAAGAACTTATATATACTTATATGCATACCCATGGATATGGGCAATAGGGTAATGAGGACCTGAGGGGTGGGTAGGTGCTGGGAGGAGAGGGGTAAAGAGGGGGAAAATGTGAGATATCTGTAATACTATCAACAATAAAAAATGTATCTAAAAAGAGTATAACTGAGCTTCTGGGTGTGCTTATGCATAATAAGGACAGGCAATGAAAGAAAAGAAAGTAGTTAGAAAAAATGGTATATATTAAATCTTGAAGTTGTTAGTGAGATGACCACCACTATACAAAGGTGGTTTGCAAGATGAACCACCGAATGGAGTGGGAGTTACAAGTAAATCACGTTTTCGTGGTCTAGAGATGCTTTAAAGACTCTCCAGGTCAACCTCCACCATGGAAGGATGCTGTAAGCCTTTACTTGATCACTGTCACCATAGTGTCAGCCAGACTGTTATAGTTTGATCAATTCTAATTATTCAAAGAAGCAAAATATACCTCTCTGTAAATTTTACTCAGTGATTCTTAATTTAAGAGCAAGATAAAAATGTGTTACTTTCTCTTCTACCTAATAAATCCTTAAGACTTGAGTTATTGCCACTCTAAGATTTCTCTCTTTTGTAAGTAATACTCCAAGTTCATTTAATCAGAGTTAATTAATTAACTAGTTAATTAATTAATTATAGCAGTACCGAGGTTTGGATTGTTTATAATTGTACTAGGGGCCCAGTGCACGAATTTGTGCACCTTGAAAGGAACTGTGGGCTGCGAGGCTGCAGTGGGCATAGGGGCAAGTCCCAGCCCAACCTCTGCACCCCTGCCTGGCCCCTCCCACCGCATCCCCTGGTCCCCTATCTGCTGGCAGCCCTGCTCCCACCACTGTCGCTCCCACGTGCTGACAGCGTGGAGCTATTGGGGCTGTCACCGGCAGCGGATGCAAGCAGTAGCTGCCGGCCCCGATTGCCCCTCAGGAGCAGGGAGAGGTGGAGAAGCCCTGAGGGGCAATTGGGGCTGGCAGCTGCCACTCACACCCGCTGACAGCACCGAGTGATTGGGGCTGGCGCTGGGAGCTGGCAGCGGGTGCGAATAGGGCCTATGCTGGCAGCAGGTGCAAGCGCCTGGCAGGACCGTGGCATGTGGGAGCAAAGAATTTTCAGTAACCACCAGAGGCTCACCCTGATGACAGCAACCGGCGCCCCGCCTTGGTCTGGCGCCCCCGCTCACCTGCTCCGCCATCCCGTCTTGACGATGCCCACCATGTTCTGCGCTCTGCTGCTTGCTGCCAACACCAACCATGTTCAGCACACGCTCCTTGGTGGTCAGCGCACGTCATAGCAACCTGTTGTTCAGTCGTTCCACTATTCAGTCAATTTGAACATTTGTATATATTCTTAGCACTTCCAGTGTAGTAAGTAAAACCAAAGCAAAACCAAAAATCATTTAATACCTTTTCTGTGCCATGCATAGTATTCGACTTAGATTTATGAAGTTCAATAAGCCAGGGCCTTTGACAAAATCTAGAGAGGAAAGCAAACAAATAAATCAAGGATTACAGTTTTAAGTGTAGTCACAATGTGGTATAAAGCAAATTCAAACTAAAGTAAGACACCAGAGAATTCTTTCTGAATTAGGGGTTGCTTTAGTGCAGTTTGAAGAATGTAGAGCCAGCTGGATGGAGAAGGGGAAAGCAAAGACACAGTGGCATAAAATAGCCAAGTGGTCCAGAGTGTGTACAGTGGATGTTCGGTTGTTGTGGAAGAAGAAGAAGGCTAAAGGCATACCTGGAGTCAGGACATGAAGGGCCTGTTTTGAAGAGTGCTGAGGTCTGAGAATACCTTTGCATATTGTTTGTCTATTCCAAAGGCATGGGTTTATTAGGAATTACGTGCACACTGGTGGTGGCCAACCGGTGAAGTTTTCTGGCAGGTCCCATCAGCCTGCAGGCTGGCTACACAGGAGGTAGCGGGGAGGGCGGGCAGCTGGTGAAATTTTACTGCAACCCAGACTTGGACAGTAAAAGTTATATAGAGTACACAAAACAAAGCAAAACAGGGCATGTAGGAGGAGAGGGACATGTTCCGCAAGCTGTGTGAGATAAAAATATTAGCTGTTTCTCTGCAGTTGTTTACAGTCCAGGCTCACATCTGAGAACAGTTTCTGTTTGGCTGTTTCTTGATGGAGGAGCTATACCCATTGCAGCTGTTCTAACCCACCCCCATATACCTCAAGACCCTGTCCAACCTTGGTCTGCCTTCTCACTCACAGTAGATGACCTCATGTACTACAGAGAAGAGAGCCATCAGTAGTCACTTCCCTGACTCCTCTTCCCTGACCTTGAATTCTGTTCAGTTTTTCCCCTAGTTTTCCTTCCCCACTTGTACACTGGACTCTGCTGTGCTTCTGAGTCCATTTTCACTGTCTTTGAGGCCTGGACCTAACTGAGCCTTTCTCTTTCTCTGAGGTCTCAGAAAGAAGATCTCATTATGGAAGATAACATTCACAGCAGGAAAGTAGCTCAAATGCTAACAGTGATTATTTTTCCTTGAAACTGGAGTGTTCTGCGATTTTTAAATAAACAAATGTAATTTTTCCATTTTAAAAGTAATATATAAGGATATGAAAATGATATATTAAAGCTGTTTTTCAAAAAAAAAATAATACAAGGTCCCAGCTCTATCATTCACAATTTTCTCCTTTTGGGCTAATTTCTTTTTCTTAATATTTTTTTGTTGATTTCAGAGAGAAAGGGAGACGGAGAGAAAGAGATAGAAACATCAACAATGAGAAAGAATCATTGATCGGCTGCCTCCTGCATGCCCACCATGGGGATTGAGCCAGCAACCCTCACATGTGTCCTGACTGGGAATCAGAGAATCGAACTGTGTGTGACCTCCCGGTTTATAGGTCGACACTTAACCACTGAGCAACAATGGCCGGGCAAATTTCTTAATTTCTCTATATCTCAAGTTTTATAGTGAGGATTAAATAAGTGTAGTATTCCTGATACATAGTAAATGTTTTTGTTTTGTTTTTGAAGTAACTATGTTGCCCTGGCCAGGTAGCTCAGTTGGTTAGAGCGTTGTCCCAATTCACTAAGGTTGTGGGTTTAATCCCTGAGCAGAGCACATACAAGAAGCAGCCAATTAATACATAAATAAGTGGAACAAGAAATTTTTGTTTCTCTCTCTCTCTCTCTCTCTCTCTCTCTCTCCTCCTTCTTCCCTTCCTCTCTCTCTAAAATCAATAAAAGTAAAAAATTTTTAAAGTAACTATAATTTTTAAGGAAACATAACAAAAATATTGTGAGTCTCTTTAGGTTGTATAAAAACTGATGCCCAACCTTCTTTTCACTTTTATGCATTTCTTAAATAGTCTATTATGATTGTGTTATCTTTATTTTTTTAATTTTATTTATTGATTTGAGAGAGGAAGAGAGAGAGAGAGAGAGAGAGAGAGAGAGAGAGAAACATCTATTAGTTGTTCTACTTATTTATGCATTCATTGGTTGATTCTTGTATGTGCCCTAACCAGGGATAAAATCCAGAATGTTGGCCTATTAGGAGGATACTCTAACCAACTGACCTACCTGGCCAGGGCATGTGTTATCTTTCTAAGAAAAAAGGCAATAAATTTAAATTTTAATAGAAAAAGAAGAAATAAATACTAATTGTGGAAAATTTAGCAATAAACTAAACACAATATAAAATAAAATTGCCAATAATCCCACTACCAGAAATAACTTCTATTAATATGCTGATATATTTCCTTTCAGCAGTTTCAACATAAGTTATTTTAATAAAAATATATTAATTTTGTAAACTTTTCCCCTTAATGTTAAAACATAAGCATTTTTGTGGGTGATTTAAAATTTCCCCACATTTTTGTATTTCTAAAGTCTTCTAGAGAAACCAAGATGGTGGCATAGGTAAACACCTGAAATTGCTGCCTCGCACAACCACTTCAAAAATACAACTAAACGACAAAATGGACATCATCCAGCACAACAGGAAGGTTGGCTGAGTGGAAATTCTACAACTAGAAGGAAAGAGAAAAGCACACTGAGACTCAGAGGAGGTGAGGAAGTAAAGTGCAGAGGTACGGAGGTGCACTCAGAAAGGGCTGGCAACTGAGGATGCGGTTGTCTTTTTCAATCGGGAGGGAGACACAAGCTCCCGGCTGCTCTGAACTCCAGTTCTGGGCGAGTCTCTGGGGACCCAGACTCATATGGGGAGAAACTGGACTGTCTGGCATCGGTTGGAACTCGAGGGCGGCTTTGTCTCAGAGGTGCTTGCAGCGATTACCGCAGGACCCTGAGATCCGGGGCCTCTTAGGGCAGGGCTCAGGATCAGCCATAGCTGTTTGCTCTGCCCTGTTGATTCCCTGAGACCCCGCTCCACCCAAGCTGTGTGCAGAGGCTTTTGCATATGAATGGCCTGGCCCTTTGCAATCTGAAAATTACCTAACAAAGTGCAGCTGGGTCAGAAAGACCCAGAACATCCAAAAGAAGGCCCTATGCGCCACAGCAGCTTGCATTGCTTCACAGTGGGGCCTCATCTGGGCACCTCCAAACCCCAAACAAAGAAGAGGAATCTGCAGATCTCTCCATAGCTCCTGCTGGGTAGCCTCAAGCAGAGGCTAAATTAGCACCTCCTTAGAGACCCAAGAGCCAGTGTACCCAGTGGTCAGAGTGAGACATTCCAGATTACAACTCCTCAGATTCATAAGGGACACACTCAGGGGGCAGACTCAGTGAGCACCAAAGCCCCACTGAAGCAAGTCTTGCCCCAGAAGGGTGTCTCCAGCACAGAAGTTCACTCACAGTAGACACAGCTGATTCTCACAGCCAATTGGTCTGGAGGTCAATTCCTCCAAGTGATACCAACAACAATCAAGGCTTAATTTAACTACAACAAGACTGTGCACAAAGCCCACAAAGGGGTGCACCAAGAGTGTCCACCTCAGGTAATTGGGGAGGCTGAGCCACTGGGCCCTATAGGACACCTAGCACACAAAGCCACTCTATCAATACAGGGAAGCAGCCAAAATGCGGAGACAAAGAAACAGGTCACAAATGACAGAAATGGAGGAAAGCAAACTATTGGATTTAGAGTTCGAAACCATGGTTATAAGGTTTTTCAAGAATTTTCTAGAAACCGCTGATAAATTTAGTGAGAACCTCTATAAATCTAGTGAGACCCTCGAGGATATGGAAAAGGACCAACTAGAAATTAAGCATACACTGACTGAAATAAAGAATAATATACAGAGATCCAACAGCAGACTAGAAGACACCAAGAATCAAGTCAAAGATTTGAAGTACGAAGAAGCAAAAAACACCCAACCAGAAAAGCAAAAAGAAAAAAGAATCCAAAAATATGAAGATAGTGTAAGAAGCCTCTGGGACAACTTTAAGCGCACCAACATCCGAATTATGAGGGTGCCAGAAGAAGAGAGACAGCAAGATATTGAAAACCTATTTGAAGAAATAATTTCTACCTGGTGAAAGAAATAGACTTACAAGTCCAGGAAGCGCAGAGAACCCCAAACAAAAGGAATCCAAAGAGGGCCACACCAAGACACATCATAATTAAAATGCCAAGGGCAAAAGACAAAGAGAGAATCTTAAAAGCAGCAAGAGAAAGACAGTTACCTACAAGGGAGTACCCATATGATTGTCAGCTGCTTTCTCAACAGAAACTATGCAGGCCAGAAGGGAGTGGCAAGAAATATTCAAAGTGATGAATAGCAAGAACCTACAACCAAAATTACTTTACCCAGCAAAGCTATCATTCAGAATTGAAGGTCAGATAAAGAGCTTCACAGATAAGAAAAAGCTAAAGGAGTTCATCACCACCAAACCAGTATTATATGAAATGCTGAAGGGTATTCTTTAAGAAGAGGAAGAAGAAGAAAAAGGTAAAGATAAAAATTATGAACAACAAGTACATATCTATCAACAAATGAATCTAAAAATCAAGTGAATAAAAAATCTGATGAACAGAATAAACTGGTGAATATAATAGAATCAGGGGCATAGAAAGGGAGTGGACTTTCAATTCTCGGGGGAAAGGGGTGTCGGGGGTGCGGGAAGAGACTGGACAAAAATTGTACACCTATGGATGAGGACAGTGGTGGGGGGTAAGGGCAGAGGGTGGAGTGGGAACCGGGTGGAGGGGAGCTATGGGGGTGGGGGGGAGAGAGGAACAACTGTAATAATCTGAATAATAAAGATTTAATGATAAAAAAATAAAAAAAGTCTTCTATACTGAGCATGTGTCATTTAAAAAGTAGTATTTACTTTTTCTAATCACAGTAATATATACAATATAATAAATAATAATGTGACAATATATAATATATGTTAATGTGTAAAACGTCAGAAATACCACCATGTAAAAAATAAAAATTGCCTGTGATACTGTTACCCACAGATTACTGTTCATATTTTTTTACTTATCCTTCTAGGCTTGTTTCTCGTGTATAACATAATAGGGAGGAAGAAAATCTCCACTACAACTGCCTCTTCTCTGTCCCACCCCCACCCTCACTGCCTGCTGCTCACCTTTCTTCCATGGATACCTGGAATTGTGTCTTAACTGGCTTCCTTGCCTCCAGGCTCTTCTCTTCAGGCCAACCTTCCCACTTTGTTTCCAGGTATCTGATCCTGTCATTTCCCTGCTTTAAAATGTTTACTGACTACCCACTGCGTACTGGATAAAGTCTAAACCCTTTAGTGCTTCTTGCAAGGCTCTCTACAAGCTGATGGCAACCTACCTGTCTAGACTCTCACCTTCTCCAACAAACATAGCCCTCACACCCACTCATCCCTTAAAGCAGCGGTTCTCAACCTGTGGGTCGCGACTCCTTTGGGGGTCGAACGACCCTTTCATAGGGGTCGCCTAAGACCATCGGAAAACACATATATAATTACATATTGTTTTTGTGATTAATCACTATGCTTTAATTATGTTCAATTTGTAACAATGAAAATACATCCTGCATATCAGATATTTACATTATGATTCATAACAGTAGCAAAATTATAGTTATAAAGTAGCAACGAAAATAATTTTATGGTTGGGGGTCACCACAACATGAGGAACTGTATTAAAGGGTCGTGGCATTAGGAAGGTTGAGAACCACTGGGCTAGTGCATGGTTCTTTTTATTTAAGTAATTTTTTTTTTGTTAGTCCTCACCCGAGGACATTTTTTTGCTGTTTTTAATCCTCACCGGAGGATACTTTCCCATTGGTGTTTGGAGAGAGTGGAAGGGAGAGGGAGAGACAGAGAGAGAGAAACATTGATGTGAGAGAGACACTTAGATTGGTTGCCTCCCACACTTGCCCTGACCACAGTGGGGAATTGAGCCTGCAACCAAGGTACATGCCCTTGACTGGAACCAAACCTGGGACCCTTCAGTCCATGGGCTGATGCTCTATCCACTGAGCCAAACTGGCCATGGCCCAAGGACATTTTTAAAATATGTCAGAGAGAGGATGGGAGAGGGGGAGAGGGTTAGAAACATTAATGATGAGAGAGATTCATGGATCAGCTTCCTCCTACACACCCACTACAGGGGATGGAGCCCATAACCCAGGCATGTGCCTTACTGGAATTGAACCACAATCTCCTGGTTCATGGGTTGACACTCAACCACTGAGCCACACAGGCCAGGCTGAAGACATTGACTTTTAGAGAGAATAGAAGGGAAGGAGATAGAAGGGGGAGAGAGAGAGAAACACTGATATGAGAGAGACACATCAATTGGTTGCGCACCCCAACCCTGGCCAGGGATCAAACCTGCAACCCAGGTATGCGCCCCAACCGGAATCGAACCTGGGACTCTTAGGTACAAAGGCTGGCACTCTATCCACTGAACCACACTGGCCAGGGCTCATAAGTAAAATTTACATACAGTGAAATAAGTTAACCTTAAGTGTTCTAGCCAATGAGGTTTGACAAATGTATATACCTCTGTAACCCAAACTTCTTTCAAAATATAAAATACTAGAGGCCCGGTGCATGAATTCGTGCACCAGTGTGGTCCCTCGGCCTGGCCTGCGGTATCGGGCCGAAACCGGCTGTCTGACATCCCCTGAGGGGTCCCAGATTGTGAGAGGATGCAGGCCAGGCCGAGGGACCTCACTGGTGCACAATCGGGGCTGGGGAGGGATGTGGGAGGTTAGCCAGCCAGGGAGGGACTGCAGGTGGGCTCCAGGGCATATTCGGCCCATGTTTCTCAGTCCCGATTGGCTGGACCCCAGCAGCAAGCTAACCTACTGGTTGGAACGTCTGCCCCCTGGTGGTCAGTGCACGTCATAGTGAGTGGTTGAGCGGCTTTAGCATATCCTTAGCATATTACCCTTTGATTGGTTGAACGGCTGACTGGACGACCAGACACTTAGCATATTAGGCTTTTATTATATAGGACTAGAGGCCCGGTGCACAAAAATTTGTGCACTCGGGGGGGTCCCTCAGCCCGGCCTATGCCCTCTTGCAGTCTGGGTCCCCTTGGAGGATGTCCACCTGCTGGCTTAGGCCCGCTCCCTGGGGGATCGGGCCCAAGCTGGCAGTCAGACATCCCTCTGGCAGCCCGGCAGCCCTTGGGGGATGTCCACCTGCCAGCAGGGAGCAGACCTAAGCTGCAGTTGGGCATCGTTAGTGCTGCTGAGGAGGCAGGAGAGGCTCCCGCCACACTGCTGTGCTGGCAGCCCTCAGCCTGGCTTGTGGCTGAGCAGAGCTCCCCCTGTGGGAGCGCACTGACCACCAGGGGGCAGCTCCTGCATTGAGCATCTGGCCCCTGGTGGTCAGTGTATGTCATAGTGACCAGTCATTCCCAGTCATTCTGCTGTTAGGGTCAATTTGCATATTACCCTTTTATTATATAGGATAGAGGCCTGGTGCACGGGTGGGGGCTGGCTGGTTGGCCCTGAAGGGTGTCCCGGATCAGGGTGGGGTGCCTGGCCAGCCTGGGTGAGGGACTGATGGCTGTTTTCAGGCTGGTCATACCCCCTTCAGGGTGGAGGTCCCCACTGGGGTGCCTGGGCAGCCTGGGTGATGGGCTAATGGCTGTTTGCAGGCTGGTCAAGCCCCCTCCACAGTGAGGACCCTCACCCTATGGAGGTTTGGCCAGCCTGGGTGAGGGGCTGATGGCTGTTTTCAGGCTGACCACACCCCCTTTAGGGTGGGGGGTCCCCACGGAGGTGCCTGGCCAGTCTGGGTGAGGGGCTGAGAGCCATTTTCAGGCTGGCCAAGCCCCCCCACCCCAGTGACGGAAGCTCCCAGCCTCTCCTTTTTTTCTTTTTATTTTTTATTCTGGGATTTATTTAGCTACTATAATTGAAACTTTGTAGCCTGGAGTGGAGCTTAGAGCCGGCCAGGGCGGGCGGGAGGGAAGCCTCCTGCTCGCTCCAGCTCCGTGGCCACGGCTGGCTGAAAGCAGGTATCTGGGGTTTATTTACTTTCTATAATTGAAACTTTGTTGCTTTGAGTGGAGCTCAGAGCTGGCCGGGAAGCTTGGCTTCCTCCATCATTGGGGCAACCAAGCCTCCTGCTTGCTCCAGCTCCATGGCTGCCGGCTGCCATCTTGGTTGGGTCAATTTGCGTATAGTTGCTCTTATTGGCTGGTGGGTGTGGCTTAAGGTGTAGCGAAGGTACGGTCAATTTGCATGTTTGTCTTTTATTAGTGTAGATAATGAAACTCTGGAGGGATACAAGATACTAGTAATAGCAGTGTATGTGTTAGGAATGAGGGTGGGAACTGGGCAGTGGAAAGGAAGATTTTAAACTGTGTACCTATTTATACTTTCTGATTTTTAAATCTTATAAATGTATTGCCTATTTGAAGTAATTATTTTTATAAGAAAGACAGAAAAATTTAACGGAATTTATCCTAATATATAAAAAGCCAGTTGCCGTCATGACCAAAATGACCGAACCAATGACTGGTCACCATGAAGTGCATGGAGCACCTTTTGGTCGCCCCCCCTCCCCCGGCCCCTGAGCCGCATGCCATGATGGCAGGGGTGGCGGTGGGGTGGCACTGGGGACTGTTGAGTGGTGGTGGCGGCGGGCTGCTTTGCAGGCAGCAGCAAGCTTAGCAGAGCAGTCACTGGGCGGCAGTGAGTTTTGCGAAGCAGTGGCAGGGTGGGGGAGTTTCACAGAGCAGTTTAAGGGTGGGGGGAGCCTTGTGGAGTAGTTGCGGGGTGGGGGGAGTTTCACGGAGCATTTGTGGGGCGGAGGGAATTTTGTGGAGCATGGTGGGGTTGGGGGAGCCTCGCAGAGCAGTCGAGGGGCCAGGGGAAGGGGGGGAGACTAAGGAGCATCCTGGGGCAGGGAGCTTCATGTAGCATCACAGGGCAACAGAGGCCATTCGACGGAGGCCAGGCTAGGCCTAGGGACCCGAACCGCGCACAAATGCGCTGGGCCTCTAGTATGTAATAAAATGTACAAAATTCTAACTAATAACGATAATTCAATAGCTAAAATTTTATTATAATAGTTATTGCTACAAAGAAGAGTTCTGTATTAAAATATAATGAAATGTTTTCAAATCCATGATCCTTCATGTCCTATATAAAAATACTGAGTATATCTAATTATAATAAAGTTCCCTCTAAAGAAAGTTTCTGTGCAACAAATGTTTTTAGTCCACTGTAACAGGGAATAGGTCCCTTCCCCACTCCCAAATAACTGTTCCCCTAGTATTTACTGAGAAACTACTTAGTGCAAGACAGAGCAGTAGATGTTTTGAGGGATGTGAAATGAATAACACCCCCCCTTTTTTTTTTTAGCAGTTTATAACCTAATCAGAGTGTACATATTCCGTGTCTGGATCCTCCACTTTGCTAGAGCCTTGGCTCAAATGTTACCTCATTCTCTGACCCCTCTTTCTAAAATAGAGGGGGTCTTACTCTCCATTCCCTTATACTTGCTTATTTTTTTTCATATCACTTATAACCATCTGACAAACTACATTATTATTTGATTATTGTTCACCTTCAACTAGAACAGTACCGGTCCCATAGCAAGTTCTCAATAAATGTTGAATAAAATAAATGGGCTAAGAAGGAGTGGCTGCACTAGTTCATATTGTAGGGGATGGTGTAAACAATACAATACAGATGGTAAGATAACATAAAGACATACGGATTTTCCCTGGCCTGTGTGGATCAGTTGGTTGGAGCACCCTTCTGTGCACAGTTTGATTCCCAATCAGGGCACACACCCAGGTTGTGGGTGTGTAGAAGGCAACTGATCAATGTCTCTCTCTCTCTCCCTCTCCTTTCCTTTCTCTCTATAATCAATTAAAAAAATTTTTTTTGAAAAGACACATGACTTGAAGACTTGGAGATTCTACACATGAGTTCGAGATGGGAAAGGTGAAGAGTCACCATAATGAAGTACAAGTCAGAGGTCCCGGGCATGCTTTACATTAGTCAGAAAGAATCCTTAACTAGGTAATAGAAGGCTAGGTGGGTGTCTGCCCGACAAACAGAAGGTATGTCTGAATTCTGCACAAAGATAACTGAGTAGAATAAGATATATAAGCCAGTGTCCCGATATAAATTTACTTAAAAATTCAGTAGTCTTCAACTGCCCTTGTAGGGTGATATTCTGTTATCTTAATAAGTGGGAAATAGAACTCTCAGTGCCTCTTAGGACCTGTTTAAATTCCATTGATTCTAATACCATTTTCAGTTAAAGTGAAGAACTGAAGCTTTCATTCGATGATTCCAACCTTTCATTAAAGGCTTTCTCGTTGGACAGTTGGGTTTTGGCTTGCATTCTTTTCCAGCCACCTGAATGGCAGGTTGAATGAACTCAAGGGATCTGAGATGATGGCAGAGAAGGCTGGTGACCAATGTATTAGCCACCATGTTTCCAGAACAATCCCAAGTGAAAATCTTCTTATCATGCTTGATTGACCTTGTTAAAGAGATGTGGGCAGATAAAA
>NW_005871067.1:7505114-7514418 GCF_000147115.1 Myotis lucifugus | reverse complement strand
ACTGTTATCCATAATGACTACAGTGTACTAGGGTTTCCTTTCTCCATATCCTCACCAGCACTTGTCATTTGTTGATTCGTTGATGGTAGCCATTCTGACAGGTGTGAGGTGATGCCTCATCATTTTTTATTTATTTATTTATTTTTAATTCTTTATTGTTTAAAGTATTACATATGTCTCCTTTTTGCCCTATTGACTTTTCCCCACCACTCCCACCCCCAACAAATGCCCTCACCCCCCTAGTGTCTGTGTCCATTGGTTATGCTTATCCCCTATTTATAAGTGAAGTAACGAAGGTCACACAGGTAAGAAATGGTAAAGCCTGTATTTGGACCCACTGCTGTCTGAATCTAAAGCACCTGCCCTTTCCACTATACCACACTGCCTGGTAATAGTGATTGAATTTTCTGACTTAAGCCAGCAAGTCAGAGCACAGTGAATCTATGTCAAACTCCAGAAACTTTATCCCTACCTGCAGAACAGTCTCCAGAAAATGATCAGGGCAGGTCTGCAAGGACAAGATGGAAGCAATTAGGTAAATTAACTTACCTTCCTTGGCCTCCAATCCTTCATTCACAAAAGGGACAAAAATGATGGGATGTCACTTCTATGATTAGACTATAACCCAGCTCACATCCTGACTACAACCTAATGAGTAACCCTGAGCCAGAATCACCACCTAAGCCATGCTTGGATTCCTGACCCTTAGAAAATGTGAGAAAATAAACATTTATTGTTTTATGCAGCTAGGTTTTGGGTAAATTTTAAAAAATATTTTTTATTGATTTCAGAGAAGAAGGGAGAGGGAGGAAGAGATAGAAACATCAATAATGATAGAGAATCACTGATTGGCTGCCTCTTGCATGTCCCACATTAAGGGTCATGCCCACAACCCAGGCATGTGCCCTGACTGGGAATCAAACCGTGACATCCTCCCGGCCTCTCCTCCCCGCCCCCGTTCTGAGGTCCACGCTCAACCACTGAGCCACGCTGGCCAGGCAGTTTCAGGTAATTTGTTACACAGCAATTTTTGGCTGATTGTAGAGGAAAGAAACCAGGAAACATCCTCAAGAAATCAGGATGGGCCCTATCCAGTTTGGCTCAGTGGATAGAGCATCTGCCTGCGGACTGAAGGGTCTCAGGCTTGATTCCAGTCAGGGCACATGCCCGAGTTGCAAGCTCAATCCCCAGTAGGGGGCATGCAAGAGGAAGCCAATCAATGATTCTCATCATCGATGTTTCTATCTCTCTCTCCCTCTCCCTTCCTCTCTGAAATCAATAAAAATATATTTTAAAAAATCAGGGTGGGATTTGTTCATCAACAAACATCAGGGCTTCTTACTTTTGTAAGGTTTCATAAGCTCCTCAAATTATTTTCAGTGCCAGTTTCTGGAATACCACAGAGAAAGTATTAGAAAAGAGCTGTTTTATTCTTCAGCTAACTTTTCTGATATATTTTACTGCTCAACAAAAATACAGTTTATCTCAAACCAGCTTGCTGTGCTATTTGAGTTTGGTGGTTCCTTTGCTATATAAGATAACTCTTAAAAGGAAGTAATGGTATTGTCATCCAGAAATTGCTCTTTGATTTAAAAATAAAACAACTTAATGCCCTGGCCAGTGTGGTTCAGTTGGTTGAGGGTTTTCCCGTGCACCAAAAGGTCACAGGTTCTATTACTGTCCAGGTTGTAGGCTGGTCCCTAGCCAGGGTATGTAAGGGAGGCAACCGATCTCTCTCTCTCTCTCTCTCTCTCTCTCTCTCTCTCTCTCTCTCTCCCTGTCTCTCTCTTTCTCTCTCCCTCCCTCTCCCTTCCTCTCTCTCTCAAATTATTAAAAACATTTAAAATAAAATAACTTAAGATACAAACAAACAATAAAATACCCACTGGGTCTGATACTTCTCAACCCTTTTTATTTTTTACTTTTCTTTCCTTACACATTAGAGTATTTGCAGAGAAAATTAAGAGTAACTACTAATCCCCTCTTAATACACAAGTCGTCCTGCCCTAATTAAAACTCCGAGCTTCCTAATAACAGGCTGCATTCGTTAAAGAGTCCGAAGTTATTATTTAGAAACAGAGGCCAGTAAGTTATTAGATGTGATCTTGTTTCTCTTCCAGACCTTCATTTGTATTACCTTTTGTGTGAACCCAGAGGTCATAAGCTGATCATAAAGTTAAGCATACATGCAACTTCTATAGAGATTCATCAATTAAAGTTTTTCTAGGTGAAAGAGAAAGAAGTAACCTAATCCCTTTATGTAAATCATAAAGTTTTACATCTGGGGAGGGTTGGGGGGTGGGAGTGGGGGTAAGAGATCAACCGAAGGACTTGTATGCATGCATATAAGCATAACCAATGGACATAAGACACTGGGGGGTAGGGGAGGCCAGGGGAATGTCAAGGGGGGGGGGAAGGAGACATATGTAATACTCTTTGTAATACTTTAAGCAATAAAAAGAAACAGCAATCCTAAATGACTCACTAGACCAGATGGACTTAATTGACATCTTCAGAACATTTCACCCCAAAGCCTACAAAAATATACATTCTTCTCAAGTGCACATGGGACATTTTCAAAGATAGACCACATATTGGGACACAGGCAAAGTCTCTCCAAATTCAAGAAGATTGAAATAATATCAAGATTGTCTCAGACCACAATGGCATACATTAGAAATCAACTACAATAAAACAATTTAAGAAATCCAAACAGTTGGAGGCTAAATAGCATGCTATTAAACAATAATTGGGTTACCAAAGATATCAAAGAAGAAATTAAAAACATCCTGGAAACAAATGGCAATGAAAACACAACAATCCAAAACTTGTGGGACACAGTGAAAGCAGTCCTGAGAGGTAAATTCATAGCATTAGAGGCCTACCTCAAAAAACAAGAAAAAATGGTAACAAATTATCTAACTGTACAACTTAAAGAATTAGAAAGAGAGCAACAAGAAAAGCCCAGAGTGAGCAGAACAAAGGAGATAATAGAGATCACAGCAGAAATGAATGACATAGAGACCAAAACAAACAAACAAACAAACAAAACCCCCAAAAAACAATACAAAAGATCAATGAAACCAAGAGCTGGTTCTTTGAAAGGATAAACAAGATTGATGAACCTCTAGCCAGGCTCACCAAGAAGCAAAGAGAGAGGACCCAAATAAACAAAATCAGAAATGAAAGAGGTGAAATAACAACCGATCCCACAGAAATACAAAGAATTCTAAACAAATACTACGAACAACTCTATTCCAACAAACTGGTCAACCGAGAAGAAATGGACATATTCCTAGAAAAATAAGAACTTCCAAAACTCAACCAAGAAGAATAAAAAAATCTCAACAGGCTGACAACTAAGGAGGAAATTCAAACCGTCATCAAAAAATGTTCCAGCAAACAAAAGCCTGGGGCCAGACTGCTTCACAGGGGAGTTTTACCAAGCATTCAAAGAGGAACTAAAACCTATCCTTCTCAGACTATTCCAAAAAATTCAAGAGGAAAGCACACTTCTAAGCTCTTTCTATGAAGCCAGCATTACCGTAATCCCCAAACCCAGGTAAGGACACTACAAAGAAAGAGAATTACAGGCCAATATCTCTGATGAACATAGATGCTAAAATCCTCAACAAAATTCTAGCAAATAGGATCCAGCATTATATTAGAAAGATCATACACCATGACCAAGTGGGATTTATCCCGGGATGCAAGGCTGGTACAACATCCTAAAATCAATAAATGGTGATACATCACATAAACAAATGGAGAGACAAAAAACACATAATCGTATCAATTGATGCAGAAAAGGCATTTGACAAAATCCAACACGCTTTCCTGATTAAAAACTCTCAGCAAAGTGGGAATAGAGATCATACCTCAATATAATAAAAGCCTTATATGACAAACCTACAGCCAACATCATACTCAATGGGAAAAAACTAAAACCATTTCCCCTAAGAACAGGAACAAGACACGGATGCCTACTTTCACCACTCCTGTTTGACATAGTACTGGAAGTGCTAGACATAGCGATCAGACAGCAAGAAGAAATAAAAGGTATCCAAATTGGAAAAGAAGAAGTAAAATTGTCATTATTCGCAGATGACATAATATTGTACATAGAAAACCCTAACGACTCCATCAAAAAATTACTAGAATTAATAAATGAATTTGGCAATGTAGCAGGATACAAAATTAACCCCAGAAATCTATGGCTTTTTTATATACCAATAATAAACTCACAGAAAGAGAAACTAAAAAAAAAATCCCATTTACCATCGCACCAAAAAAATTAAGATACCTAGGAATAAATTTAACCAAGGAGGTAAAGGACCTGTACTCAGAAAATTACAGGACACTGAAAAAAGAGATTGAGGAGGAGATAAACAAATGGAAGGGTATACTGTGTTCATGGATTGGTAGAATCACATAATTAGAATGTCCATACTACCCAAAGCAATCTATAGATTCAATGCAATCCCCCATCAAAATACCAACGCATACTTCAAAGACCTAGAATAAACTCTCCAAAAATTCATCTGGAATAATAAAAAACCCCGAATAGCTGCAGCAATCTTGAGAAAGGAGAACAAAGTTGGAGGGATCACAATACCAGATTTCAAGCTATACTACAAAGCCACGGTTCTCAAAACTGCCTGGTACTGGCACAAGAACAGACATATAGACCAATGGGACAGAACAGAGAACCCAGAAATCAGCCCAAGCCATTATACTCAATTAATATTTGACAAAAGAGGCAAAAGCATACAATAGAGTCAAGACAGTCTCTTCAATAAATGGTGTTGGGAAAATTGGACAGATACATGCAAAAAAATGAAACTAGACCACCAATTTATACCATACACAAAAATAAACTCAAAATGGATAAAGGACTCAAGATGGGAAGCCATAAAAATCTTAGAAGAATCCATAGGCAGCAAAAGAGCAGATATATGTCATAGCAATATCTTTACTGATACAGCTCCTAGAGCAATGGAAACTAAGGAGATAATAAACAAATGGGACTTCATCAAATTAAAAAGCTGCTGCACAGCAAAAGAAACCATCAACAAAACAACAAGAAAGCCCACTGCATGGGAGAACATATTTGCAAATGTTATCTCTGATAAGGATTTAATCTCCAAAATTTACAGGGAACTCATAGAACTTAACAAAAGGAAGATAAACAATCCAATACAAAAATGGGCAAAGGACCTAAATAGACACTTTTCGAAAGAGGACATACAGAAGGCCAGGAGACATATGAAAACATGCTCAAAGTCACTAATCATGGGAGAGATGCAAATCAAAACAACAGTGAGGTACTATCTCACACCTGTCAGAATGGCTACTATCAACAGATCAACAAATGAAGTGTTGTCGAGGATTCGGAGAAAAAGGAACCCTCTTGCACTGCTGGTGGGAATGCAGACTGATGCAGCCACTGTGGAAAACAGTATGGTGTTTCCTCTAAAAATTAAAAATGGAACTTCCATTTGACCCAGTAATTCCACTTCTAGGAATATATTCCAAGACAACAGAAACACCAATCAGAAAGGATATATGCACCCCTATGTTTATAGCAGGACAATTTACCATAGCTAAGATTTGGGAACAGCCTAAGCAGACGAGTGGATTATAAAACTGTGGTACATCTACACAATGGAATACTATGCTGCTGTAATAAAGAAGGAATTCTTACCATTTGCACTGCAACAGCATGGATGGAACTGGAGAGCATTACGCTAAGCGAAATAAGCCAGTCAGAGAAAGATAAATATCACATGATCTCACTCATTTGTGGAATATAATGAACAACATAAACTGATGAACAAAAATAGAACCAGAGAAATAGAAGCATCGAACAGACTGTCCAACCTATGAGGGAAGGCAGGGCAGGGTGGGGGTGTGGGGGGTGGGGTTGAGAGGGTAAGAGATCAACCAAAGGACGTGTATGCAGCTTATGAGCATAACCAATGGACACAGACAGGGGGGTGGGGTGAGGGTTTGTGCTGGGGTGTGGGGGAGGCCGGGGAGAGGTCAATGGGGGAAAAAGGAGACTTATGTAATACTTTAAACAATAAAGAATTATAATAATAAAAATAAAAAAGAATTGGAATAATTTTGGCCCACAAACCTTGAAAAAGTAATGTCTGATTTTCTTCTACACTCAGATTTGGCCTCAATACCAACTGGAGAATGGTGAAAGCTGGCCCTCAGAGTTAAGCCTCAAGTATAACACCATCCTACAATTAGATCTCTTCTGTAGGAAGAATATAAATGGTTGGAAGTCCCATATGTCCAGACTTTCTTTACTCTAGAGGACAAGCCAAAAACAGGCAGAAACTGTAAACTTATTCCCTTGCTCCTGGCAATAACAACTCAAAATCTACCAGAAGAAAAGTCGGAGGCCACATCCCTACCCAGGGCTGAGCTGACCTTAAATTGCCCCAAGACAGATAAAGGATCTGGTCATACTTTAGCCCAGATCTGCTTTTCACCCCAGGACATGAGACAAATTAAAAGTGATTTAGAAAAGTTCTTGGAAGACCCTGACAAATATATTGAGGTCTTCCAAACCCTTATTCAAGTGTATAATCTCTCATATAGAGATATAAAGACATCATGCTCATATTAAACTGACCTTCTCAGCCACTGAAAAGCAAGGTATACTAGAGAAAGCAAAAGAATTTGGGAATGACCATTTTCTTACTTATACCAGGGGAATAAAAGGCTCTGAGAAAAGAAGCAAGAATTTCTTTTTTTTTTAAAAATTTAAATGCATTTTATTTTTAGACAACCTACATGACATGTTTTTTTTTTCTTAAAAACAATGCCTCCGCTCCAAATGAATCAAGGTCAAAATAAATGAAGAGCCCAAGATAACATCAGTCCCATTTGTCCTAGTCTTGGTGTGTGGATGAAAAACAGCAGCCAGTTACGATGACAGGTGATAGAGCCAAACTGCCCAATTTGTTAACATTTTTCCATTTCTAAGCCATCCTTAAAGAAAATCATATATGGGGTCACACCATCCTCACGGCAGTCCAGCAGAGCAACCATGCCATCTGGATTCATGTTTTCACCGATAAAGAACTGGTAGTTTTTGAAAATGGCAAGGATGTGCGTGATTTGTTCTGCAGCCCCTGTCATAAAAGGCTTTACTCTTTCTGGTCTCTGTTCTTCAAGCTTCCCTTTGATTGATTTCATGTCATCTTTGATGTACTTCTTGTAGGCTTCTTTTGTGAAGCTGGTTTCCTGCAAGTGATGGTTCATGACAATGTCAACACCAGTGATTACTGTGCTTTCGGTTCCTTCACTCTCAGGGCCTTCAGCAGAGGCATTTCCACCAATTAGTGAGTCATCAATGTTACCCTCTGTCCTACTGACCATCTTCTCCTCTACCTCCAGGCACAGCCCGTCCGCGATCTCCCAGATCTTGTAGATATCGGAGAACATCTCATCATGGCTGATGAGGTCCTGGTAGATGATCATGATGGCGGCTGGAAGGAGATGGAGGCGCTGCCTTAGCAGGAGCACGGAGCTCAGTGCGAGCATGGTGCAGCAGGAGCAGCGCTCAGCTGGCGGAAAAACACAAGAATTTCTTAACTGGACAGGAGGCAGTCCCCCTGTAGACTCTCAACAGAATCCTGAAACTGAGAGGTAGAAAATAAAGCACTGCCTCAGACATAATAAAAGAAAGCCTGTCAACTAGTCTAAATTAACCACCATTAATCAAGGGGCTGGCGAAGACCCCTTGGCTTTTAAAGAAAGGGTCAGGGAGGCATTGGTTAAGCTTACCAACATTACCCCAGATTTAGGATTGGGACAACTAATTTTAAGAACAAATTTATCACTCAGGCTGTCCCAGACATCAGGAAGTTACAAGAATTGGCTATTGGTCCAGAGAGTTCTTTAGGAGAATCTCCTGAAAGTTACCACCTCCCGGTTCTATAATAGAGACCAGAAGGACAAAAAAGGAGAAACAGGAAAAGCCAGGCCAAAACTAAGACTCTTCGTGCTGCGCTTCAGGAGAGCAAGGGCCCAGAGTCAGAGCCTGGAGACTAACAGTCAGTCCCAGTCACCTGCTACAACTGTAGTAAGGGTGGACTTATGGGCCGGAGCTGTCCCAAGGGGCGTGGTGAACCCCCAGAGCCCTGTCCTGTCTGTCAAGGAAACCACTAGAAGTCGATTGCCCCTGGAGATGGAGGTTCCTTGGGGCGGGGCTGGCAACCCAGCTAGCCCAAGAGGACTGATGGGGCTCGGGGTCCCCCAACCCGGCTCCTCAGAGGACTGCTACCTCCACCCAGGAGCCCCGAGTAAGCCTGACAGTGGGGGACAAGGAAATTAATTTCCTCCCTGATGCTGGAGCCACCTTCTCTGTACTCCTCTTAGAACCTGGTTAATTATCCTCAGAGGCTGAAGCCGTTACAGGCATGTCTGGGAAGCCAATAAAGAGATATTTTTCTCAGCTTTTAGGGTGTAGCTGGGGTAAGTTGTTCCTTTCCCATACCTTCCTGACCCTTCAGAAAGCCTCATATCCACATCAGAGACAGTATCCTCCCAACCCTGAAGCTTTAGAAGGATTCAATATTCTAATAGGCCATCTATTTCAGAAGCCCAAGGTTTATTGAAACCTTGTTATCATCCTTATAATACTCCCCTCTTAGGGGTACAAGAGCCTAACAGGGAAGGAGGACTAGTTCAGGACTTATAACTAGTAAATAAGTCAGTGATTCCTACCCACCCAGTTGTCCCTAACCCTCATACTTTACTTAACCAGATTCTGGAGGACACAGAGTGGTTTACAGTACTAGATTTCAAGGATACCTTTATTCGTATACCCCTACATCCTAACTCACAGTCCTTATTTGCCTTTGAAGACCCTAATAATCAAAGCAGTCAACTAACATAGACAGTGCTGCCCCAGGGTTTTTGGGAATAGCCCTCATTTATTTGGGCAGTCCCTTTAAACAACTCAAAAAAGCCCTTTTACAGGCACCAGCTTTAAATCTCCCAACAGGTCAGCAGCATCCATTCCAAGATCCATCTGTCTCGAGTAAGCCTTGAATGCCAACTCAGGAGGAGAACAAAAGCTATATCACCATCAACTGAATTACTAGATTCCTACTCATGTGAGCCTCTAGAGCAGCGGTTCTCAACCTGTGGGTCGCAACCCCTTTGGGGGTTGAACGACCCTTTCACAGGGGTCGCCTAAGACCATCGGAAAACACATATAAAAATATTGTTTTTGTGATTAATCACTATGCTTTAATTATGTTCAATTTGTAACAATGAAATT
>NW_005871067.1:7501068-7503799 GCF_000147115.1 Myotis lucifugus | reverse complement strand
TGTTTTTTTAATCCACTCATCTACTGATGGGCACTTAGCTGTTACAAATCTTAGCTATGGTGAATTGTGCTGCTTTGACATAAGGGTGCATATATCCTTTCTAATTGGTGTTTCTAGTTTCTTGGGGTATATTCCTAGAAGTGGGATCACTGGGTCAAATGGGAGTTCCATTTTTAGTTTTTTGAGGAAACTCCATACTGTCTTCCACATTGTCTGCACCAGTCTGCATTCCCACCAGCAGTGCAAGAGGGTTCCAGTTTCTCCACATCCTCGCCAGCACTTGTCGTTTGTTGATTTGTTGAGGATAGCCATTCTGACAGGTGTGAGATGGTACCACATTGTTGTTTTGATTTGCATCTCTTGGATGATTAGTGACTTTGAGCATGTTTTCATATGTCTTTTGGACTTTCTTCTGTCTTCTTTCAAAAAGTATTTATTTAGGTCTGTTGCCCATTTTTTGATTGGGTTGTTTATCTTCCTTTTGTTAAGTTGTATGAGTTCCCTGTAAAGGTTGGAGATTAAACACTTATTGGTGATAGCATTTGAAAATATGTTCTTCCATGCAGTGGGCTTTCTTGTTGTTTTGTTGATGGTTTCTTTTGCTGTGCAAAAGCTTTTTATTTTGATGTAGTCCCTTTGTTTATTTTCTCTTTAGTTTCCATTGCCCTAGGTCTTAGAAGCAGTATCAGTGAAGAAATTGCTTTGGCATATGTCTGAGATTTTGCTGCCTGTGGATTCCTCTAGTATTTTTATGGTTTCCCGTCTTATGTTTAAGTCCTTTATTTATTTTGAGTTTATTTTTGTGTATGGTGTAAGTTGGTGGTCTAGTTTCATTTTTTTGCATGTATCTGTCCAATTTTCCCAACACCATTTATTGAAGAGGCTGTCTTGACTCCATTGTATGTTCATGCCTCCTTTGTCGAATATTAATTGAGCATATTGGTTTGGGTCGATTTCTGGGTTCTCTATTCTATTCCATTGATCTATATATCTGTTCTTGTGCCAGTACCTTGTGCCAGTTTATGTGATGTATCACGTTTATTGATTTGAGAACAGTGGCTTTGTAATATAGCTTGATATCTGGTATTGAGATCCCACCTACTTTGTTCTTCTTTCTCAGCATTGCTGCAGCTATTCAGGGTCTTTTTTTATTCCAGATGAATTTTTTTTTTTTTTTTCCAAACATAATTTGTTTTTTTTTTTTTTTTAATATTTTTTTATTTTTCGCTTAAAGTATTACAAAGGGTATTACATAAGTGTCCTTTTTTTCCCCCCCGCCCTTGACACACCCCTACCCTCCCTTACCCCCCAGTGTCTTATGTCCATTAGTTATACTTATATGTCCTGTAGTTTTCCACGTATAGGTCTTTTGCCTCCTTAGTCAAGTTTATTCCTAGGTATCTTAATTTTTTTGGTGAGATGGTAAATGGGATTGCTTTTTTAGTATCTCTTTCTGTAAGTTCATTATTGGTGTATAGAAATGCCATAAATTTCTTGGGGTTAATTTTGTATCCTGCTACATTGCCGAATTCATTTATTAAGTCTAATAATTTTTTGATGGAGCCTTTAGGGTTTTCTATGTACAGTATCATGTCATCTGTGAATAAGGACAGTTTTACTTCTTCTTTTCCAATTTGGATGACTTTTATTTCTTCTTCTTCTCTGATCGCAATGGCTAGTACTTCCAGTACTATGTTGAACAGGAGTGGTGAGAGTGGGCATCCCTGTCTTGTTCCTGTTCTTAGGGGAAATGGTTTTAGTTTTTGCCCATTGAGTATGATGTTGGCTGTGGGTTTGTCATACATGGTTTTTATTATGTTGAGGTATGATCCTTCTATTCCCACTTTGCTGAGAGTTTTTATCAAGAAAGCATTTTGGATTTTGTCAAATGCTTTTTCTGCATCAATTGATATGACAATGTGGTTTTTATCTCTCAATTTGTTTATGTGATGTATTAATTTTATTGATTTGCGGATATTGTACCATCCGTGCATCCCCGGGATAAATTCTAATTGGTCATGGTGTATGATCTTTCTGATGTACTGCTGGATCCAATTTGCTAGAATTTTGTTGAGGATTTTGGCATCTGTGTTCATGAGGGATATTGGCTTGCAATTCTCCTTCATTGTGTTATCTTTATCTGGTTTTGGTAGTAGGGTGATGCTGGCTTCCTAGAATGTGCTTGGAAGTGTTCCTTCCTGTTGAATTTTTTGGAATAGTCTGAGGAGGATAGGTTTTAGTTCTTCCTTGAATGTTTGGTAAAACTCCCCTGTGAAGCCATCTGGCCCGGGGCTTTTGTTTGCTGGAAGCTTTTTGATGACTGCTTCAATTTCCTCCATAGTTATCGGCCTATTGAGACTTTTAGACTCTTCCTGATTGAGTTTTGGAAGGTTGTATTTTTCTAGGAATGTTGGGGTCCAACCCCAACAGGTCCAGGGGTTCCCAAAGGTGTGGATGGAGTCGGCGAAGAAGGAAGGACATGGAGGCAGCGCTCAAGTGATCAGCCGCTTAGCCAGGTTCTCTAGCCAGGATCTCCAGCCAAGTTCTGTGTCTTATTGTCTTTTTTTTTTTTTAAATATATTTTATTGATTTTTTACAGAGAGGAAGGGAGAGAGATAGAGAGTTAGAAACATCGATGAGAGAGAAACATCGATCAGCTGCCTCCTGCACATCTCCCACTGGGGATGTGCCCGAAACCCAGGTACATGCCCTTGACCGGAATCGAACCTGG
>NW_005871067.1:7495014-7500714 GCF_000147115.1 Myotis lucifugus | reverse complement strand
TGTCTAACATTCGCTCAAACTTTAAGTTAAATCGTTATAGCGAGAGACAGAGTAATAAGTATTCAAGAATTATAGCTTCGGGGTCATAGACCTGCAATTTGCGACTGACTGACCTCTAAGGTTCGGGAGTTGAATTTCCCTCAATGAGAATGTACTAAAGCATAGTTACCACCACCCTTAAAAAGCTTTTATTAGAAAATGTACTAAACACTCACATCCACATAAATATCCTTAAAAATTTAGCATGCGGTACATAAACATTATCTCAGGCTCCAATTTCTTCCTTGGCCATGACACTTGTGCAGTGGCTGATCTGATCAACTGTAAATGGTGACTTTGGGAGGGTGGAACAATTCATCATTTAGAATAAGAAGAAAAAAGAGAAGAGAAAATGGAAGGATGGGGAGGAAGGAAGGAAGGAAGGAAGGAAGTAAGTAAGTAAGTAAGTAAGTAAGGAAGGAAGGAAGGAAGGAAGGAAGGAAAGAATGAATTAAGCTTTGAAAGCCTTTTCCATGTATATGGGCTTTAACACCCTGTAGACATAAGGTCAACATTAGTTGAATGTGACTTGGTACACTTTCTTCTCTTAGCCTCAAATTTCTTTTCTTTTTTTTTCTTTCTTTCTTTCTTTTTTTTTTTTGTATAGTGGAAGTAATTACAGCTTCATCACAGGGTTGTTTTAAGTTTTAATAATTGATTTTTTTATTGTTTTTATTTTAGTTTATTTCTAATATTATGCCATTGTGGTCTGAGAAAATGCTTGATATGATTTCAATCTTCTTGAATTTGGGAAGTCTTTGCTTGTGACCCAATATGTGGTCTATTTTTGAAAATGTCCCATGTGCACTTGAAAAGAATGTATATTCTGTGGCTCTGGGGTGAAATATTCTGAAGATGTCAATTAAGTCCTTTTGATCTAGTGAGTCATTTAGGATTGCTGTTTCTTTGCTGATTTTTTGTCTAGAGGATTTATCCAGTGATGTCAGTGGTGTATTAAAGTCCCCTACTATGATTGTATCGTTGTCGATCTCTCTCTTGTTATCTTCCAGGAGTTTTTTTATGTATTTGGGTGCTCCTGCATTGGGTGCATATATGTTTATCAGGGTTCTATCTTCTTGTTGTATTGATCCCTTTAGTATTATGAAGTGGCCTTCCTTATCTCTTGTTATGGCCTTCACTTTGAGGTCTATATAAGTATTGCTACCCCAGCTTTTTTTTTCCCCATTTGCCAGAAAGATATTTTTCCATCCCTTCACTTTCAGTTTGTGTGAGTTCCTTATTCTGAGGTGGGTCTCTTGTAGACAGCATATATATGGGTCATGTACTTTTATCCATTCAGCCACTCAATGTGTTTTGATTGGAGCATTTAGTCCATTTACGTTTAAAGTTATTATTGAAAGGTACTTGTTTGTAGCCATTTTATTTTTTGTGCCTGTTTTCTTTCTTAGCTTTTTATTTCTTCTATTTACAGCAGTCCCTTTAGCATTTCTTGCATTGCTGGCTTGGTGGTGATAAACTCCCTTCGCCTTTTTTTGTCTGTGAAGCTCCTTATTTCCCCTTCAATTTTGAATGATAGCCTTGCTGGATAGAGTATTCTTGGATTCAGTCCCTTGCTTTGCATCACTTTGTAAATTTCCTTCCATTCATTTCTGGCCTGATGTGTTTCTGTTGAGAAATCATTTGATAATCTAATGGGAGATCCCTTGTATGTAACTTTCTGTCTCTCTTTTGCAGCCTTTAAGATTCTCTCCTTGTCCTGAACATTTGCCACGATAATTATGATGTGTCTTGATGTGGGTCTTTTTGGGTTCATCTTGTTTGGGACACTCTGTGCTTGTGTGACTTTTTTCCCCCCACCTCAAGGAAGTTTTCTGGCATTATTTCTTCAAATAGGTTTTCTAACCCTTGTTCCTCTTCCTGTTGTTCTGGCACCCCTATTATTCATATGTTGCTTCGTTTCATGTTGTCCCATAGCTCTCTTAGGCTCTCTCTCTGTCTTTTAACTTTTTTCTCCAATTGCAGTTCAGTTAGGGTGTGTGTTTTGCTTCCCTGTCTTTTAATTCGCTAATTTGGTCCTCAGCTTCTGCTAGTCTACTTTTGAAACTTTCCATGGTGTTTTTTTATTGCAGCTATATCACTCTTCATTTCTTCTTGATTCTTACATAAGTTATTGATTTTTTCATCCATTTCTTCTTGATTCTTACATAAGTTGTTGATTTTTTTCCTCCATCAGGTTTATGAACTGTATGACCCTTAGTCTGAATTCTTTGTCTGACATATTGCATGCCTCTGTTTCACTTAGCTACTTTTCTGGCGAGTTCTCCTTTTCTTTCCTTTGGGGGTTTCTTTGTCTACGCATTTTAGGTCTCACCGATTGATCTAGATCAGGGGTCCTCAAACTTTTTAAACAGGGGGCCAGTTCACTGTCCCTCAGGCCATTGGAGGGCCGGACTATAGTTTAAAAAAAAACTATGAACAAATTCCTATGCACACTGCACATATCTTATTTTCAAGTAAAAAAACAAAACGGGAACAAATACAATATTTGTATTTGCATGTGGCCCGCGGGCCGTAGTTTGAGGACCCCTGATCTAGATGTTGAGTAGTGCAGGGGCTGCTCCTTGGGTGGCAGTGGCTCCTTGGGCTGTTGTTGCTCCTTGGGTGGTCATGGAAGTGGCTGCTCCTCAGTTGTCAGAGGCTCCTCTGGTGGGTGCTGTTTGTTGCAGTGGTGTCACCTCAGGCTGGTGGGGGAGGCTGCTCTCTTAGCTGCTGTTCCTTGGACAGGGGTGGGCTGATCACAAGGCTGCTGCTCCTCAGAAGGGGGCTGGCTGAGTGTGGCTGCTGCTCCTTGGACAGGGACAGGCTGTTCACGTGGCTTCTGCTCCTCAGACGAGGTCCAGCTGCTCACGTGGCTGCTGCTCCTTGGATCGGGGCTGGCTGCACAATGCTGCTGTTCCTCAGATGGGGTGGGCTGCTCGTGAGGCTTCCGCTTCTTGGACAGGTGCAGGCTGAATAGAGACTCGCTGGAGGAAATGGCCTCAGAAAACAGTACCAGAGTAGGAAAATATAAACTGTAATTAATGAATTCTAGAAGTGCAGAGTAGATAAGTCTGAGAGCGAACTTCCAGGAACTTGACCAGGTTCTCAAGGTAAATATCAAACAAAAATCCTCTCATGCTTCTGGCAGAGGAAGGTGAAAGGGAACCATTTTGAAACACACCAGCTCATTTCCAAGATGCTCCTTCTTATAGCTCCTTTCTGTATCCCTGGTGTAGTAAATTTCTCAGCCATGCTGGCTCCCCAAATCCCTAACTACTGAGTATGTCCACACGTGGTCCTTACTCACCAAGAAGTCCTCAATTGAACAGGGCAAAGTTCATGCCATAAGTAACATTGCTTGCTGAAAGCAGCTTGGCTAAAGGAAAAGACCTCACAATCTTTTGCCCCAAAGATCTGGGCACCAATTAAAGATATGATGCCATCCCCTATTAGCTAGCTCCCCTTCTCAGACCTTTGCTTATACTGTTTATTATTACTCATCTTCAACTATTGTCTGTTTAACCTTTGTTATGTTTCATATTCTCCCATTTAGGAGCCCTAAAACTACAAAAGGTCCTCCATATGGAACTGCAAATGGAGGCTGCTATGGACCCTTAGTTTGCCCACTTCCGATGGGACCCTGACTGCCGCCCCCAACCAACAACCCATTTGTCAGCAGAAAGCAGCCAGACAGACCAGCTGCTTCCTGCTGTCCCCAATGGCAGTTAGGGTGTCCTAATTGGAGGGGGGACCAAAAAGAGTTTTTAAGGGTTAAATAGGTAGGTATAGGAAATTTTAGAAATTAAGAGGTCCATGGATAAAGCACAGGGCTATAGAGCTGCAAAGGTTACATTTCCATAAGACAAGGGAACTGGGAGTAGCAAAAGGTACACATTTACAAAATAGAGGGAGGAAGAAAGCCCAGAGAGAATAGGAGAACAATAAGGGAGAAGAAGGAGGGAGTCTCATGTGAGGTTTGACCTTTAAGCTCAGGAGTTGCTATAGTGACCAAATCAGAAGGGGATAGTGACAAATCAGAGGGGTTATCAAGGCACAAAAATCTGTAGCCTTTATAAACCGTAGGGAAAAGGGACTCAGTGGGACTCTTCCCTCTCCCAACATGGGAATCTGTGCTGGGGGACTCTTCCCCCTTCCCATGTGGGAGTCTGTGCTTGTTTCTCAATAAATTTCCACCTTTGCTATATATAAAAAAAATTTGGTTGCAAATTTCCTGACAAATGCATGAATTCTAAGGTGCAGGGACTAAGGTGTAAAGTATAGGACTATGCTTTATTTCAGTAATGAAGATCAGCCCAGCTGGCGTGGCTCAGTGGTTGATTGTTGACCTATAAACCAGGAGGTCATGGTTGTTTGGTTTTTTTAAAATATAGTTTATTGATTTTTTTACAGAGAGGAAGGGAGAGGGATAGAGAGTTAGAAACATTGATGAGAGAGAAACATCGATCAGCTGCCTCCTGCACACCCCCTACTGGGGATGCGCCCGCAACCAAGGTACATGCCCTTGACCGGAATTGAACCTGGGACCCTTCAGTCTGCAGGCCGACGCTCTATCCACTGAGCCAAACCAGTCAGGGCTAGGAGGTCATGGTTTTATTCCCGGTTAGGGCACATGCCCTGGTTGCAGGTTCAATTCCCAGTGTGGGTTGTGCAGGAGGCAGCTGATCAAGGATTCTCCCTCATCATTGATGTTTCTATCTCCCTTTTCTCTGAAATCAATAACAATATATTTTTTAAAACTAATGAAGATAATTTTTAACATTTATTTCATTGGATTCTTATAAAAATTTTTTGTAGCTGGAAAATAAGCCATCTCTTTCTCTTCTTGCAAACAGAAGCCATGGAGGAGGGATCTTGATTAGGATTATTGGAGTCTTATAAAAGCCATAGTCTGTAAGCTTTGTGCAGCTAAGGAAGATGCATCTGGGATGTGTGACCCAGTAAAGGTCTCTGTCTTGCTAGCACCTGGTCAGAAGGGGAAAGGATGAAGAGGTGTGGAGGGACATGAAAGAATGGAACTGAACACATCAGAATGACAGTGTGAGTGGGCTGGCTCTGAGGAGAAATGTGCCTCCTGAGTTTTAGGCTAAGCTGCCTCCCCAGTCTGTGTTGGGTACAGCAGCAACCTGCTGACAGTGGAGAAAAGGTGACCATACTCACATTGAAAGTGAGACTGGAAAGGGGTCCCTGAATCAGAGCTCACACTGACCTGGACCTCATTACAAGACTTAGTGCATAGAATAACACCCCCATCCCCAGACCTCTCAGTGGGACTTGAGGGGTCAAGTCACAGAACACTTGATGTGGACTGGACTGTGGAAGAAAGGATGTTGTCCTTCCTGGGAGGAGATCAAGCCTCTGGTCAGGGTGGGGTTTCCTGAAATGTAGGATGAAGAAGAGTTTCTTAGGATGGGAGTGGGGAATACACTTTTGGTAAGGAGGAGCAATCCTCAGGGTAGGGAGCTAGGTAAGACTGGGGGTGCGCATATGAGGGGCCCTTTGCCTAAGAGAGATCTGATTTCTTAGGTGTGGTGTCCTTTGTTTTCCCTTATACAACGTAATTTTCTTTAGTTGCTCAAACCTTCAATAAAGCATCATTATGAGATCTTTAGCCATATGCTGAAAACAAGGGGACAGGAGGGC
>NW_005871067.1:7492485-7494914 GCF_000147115.1 Myotis lucifugus | reverse complement strand
TGAGGCCAGACAGGGGTCGGAGGTGACGATAACTGGGGAGCAAAAGGGGAAGACTCCGGCTGCCCCCATGGAACCACTTCACCAGAAATTAACTCCGGTGAGGGATGTGGAAGAAAACTTCTCTTTGCACACTAGATAATAGAGTGATATATTTCAAACTGGTCATGTGAGTGTTTAGTGGGTCTCAACCAGCATTTTTTAGAAAATGAAATAAAATTGAATGGAAAATATCCAACTGCATGCTCTAATATGCGTATTGTTTAATACAGTTAAAAAGTTATACAGTTACAAGTGAAACTTTTATTTCAGTTAGATATGTGTGTATGCTGGAGTCATGATGTAAAATATATTTCTTACTGTGAATTGGGATTAAAAATGGTACTAAAGAAAACTGACCTTGAAGGAGGGTGGGCATGAAGGCAAATTTTTGGATTACCTGTACAAAGCAGGCAGGACAAGTAAGTAGAAGTTCCATTTTACAGATGAGAAACTGAAGAAGTTACAAGGAAAGCTATCATTGATGGAGCCCTGGCCCCATGCTAAGCACTGTGCCAAGTACTTTGCTGCATTATTTGGTCTGCTTCTCAGGTATCTCTGGGTGGCATCCCATGTTCAGAGTGGAGGAAGAGCTTGTGTGACTTGCCCAAAGCTTCATTGATCCCAAGGCTTTACAGGGACACACCTGGGTTCCTGATGCAGTGTTCTTTGCTGCTCAAAGAAAAGCCTTTATAAAGGGTATCAGGAAAATGACATGCTGAATGCAGGTGAATAAAATCGCTCATGGTTAAATTGTAGGCATCAGTGAAAGGAGGCAGAAAAGCTTAGCCCCTCATATCACACTTCAAAGGTTTGTGTGAGAGACAATGAATGGGGTATTTCTAGGCTGAACAAAAAGTGCTGGGAACATTAACATCAAGAACAAGGGATTTTGTCCTAGCCAGTTTGGGGTGCATGCAGGAGGCAACCAATCGATGTGTCTCTGTCACATCAATGTTTCTCTCTTTCTGTCTCTCCCCCTCCCTTCCACTCTCTCTAAAAATCAATGGAAAAATATCCTCGGGGAGGATTAACAACAACAACAACAACAAAACAAAAGAAAGAGAGGGAGAGAGAGAGAGAGAGAGAGAGAGAGAGAGAGAGAACAAAGGAGCAGCACACAAGGGTACCCTTTACTCATAAATTTTTCTCAAATGTTGACCCAGTGTTTATTGGAAACCAATTATGTGGCTGCTAGCCATGATAATGTATATGGGGAGTTAAAACATACAAACCTTCACCTGAAACCTATATGATTTTATTAACCAATGTCATCCCAATAAATTCATTAAATAAAAACAAACAAACAAAAAACATATAAACCTTGGGCATTCAAGGCATTTAGAGTAGCATTTGCACACACGTGCACACACTCATACAAATGTGAACCTGCAGTGAAGAGGCAGGGCAGTCAGGATGAAGGAAAACGACTGGGATGTTTCCTGGGGGCAGATCTGTAATGCTGGAGAAAAGCGCTACAAATTGTCATGGGGTTTTCAAACCGACAATTCATCTGTTTATAGTTAGTGTCATTTCATTTTTCCACCTCTAGTATGTGTGATACAACTAGGAAAGTCTCTCTGAGACAATGAACCGGTTTTAGTGATAACAGCAGAGAGAGTAATTAAATGAATTTATCTGGGAAATTCTGTGATTATGAGATAGCAAGGAAATGGGGTCTCCCAGTAATGTTAGGAGCTGGCAGTGTGGACTTATAGTTTTCTTGACCAGCTATGTCCTTGCCATGTAACATGACTTTAAGACTTTCCTCCTGCCTTATTCCCTTCATTTTCTGTTACTGCCCTGACAGCTCAGTCAACCCTCTCCTTCAAGCTGGCCTGCTCATGGCCACTCTGCAAGCTGTGCTGCATCCCTGGCTCAGCCTTCCCCTCACACTCTTAGAGCACTCCCTCCCTTTCTCTAGAAATGAGGCTGCTTTTTAAAGAGACTAAGGAAATGGTAGTTGCTCACCCATATAATATTTAAAGGACTTCAGTGCCCCCTGTTGTATTGCTCTGTATGTGCCTTTGTCAGCATCATATCGTGTTTCATCCACATTGGATTGTAGCTCTATAGAAGCTGGAGCAATTTTCTTTTCTGTTCTGAATCCACAACCCACACAATGTCCTGTGCAATAATTATCAACTGGATTATTAATGAAATTTATTGCCCATTTGGTAAAGTGGTGACCACAGTTGCTACCAAGCACTTTTAGATCATTAGGAGGAAAAGAGTTATGAGAAAGAAAATTATTAACTTACAAAACAATTCCCTTTTATGCCCTAGACAGTTTGGCTCAGTGGATAGAGCATTGGCCTGTGGTCTGAAGGGTCCCAGGTTTGATTCCGGGCCAAGGGCACATAACCTGGGTTGCGGGCTTGATCCCCAGTAGG
>NW_005871067.1:7491334-7492205 GCF_000147115.1 Myotis lucifugus | reverse complement strand
GAATCAATAAAGAAATATATTAAAACAAAACAAAACAAAAAACAATTCCTTTTAAAAAAATGTGTACTTTCCCTTTTGCAGTTTTTTTGGATCACAAATAAACTTGACTATACTTTACATATATTCATGAATATAATATAATCTAAAAGTTCAAGGCAACCATAGCTCTTAACCTGACATTGTGATTTTTTAAAAATATATTTCTTTATTGATTTCAGAGAGGAAGGGAGAAGGAGAGAGAGATAGAAACATCAATGATGAGAGAGAATCATTGATCGGCTGCCTCCTGCACACCCCCCACTGGGGTTCGAGCCCGCAACCCAGGCATGTGCCCTTGGCCGGAATGGAACCTGGGACCCATCGGTGTGCAGGCTGACGCTCTATCCACTGAGCCAAGCCGGCCAGGGCGTGATTTTGTTGTAAAATGAAAATACTTTATTCTGATTAAAGTAACAAGTATTGAATTTGATTTAAGTTAGTAAAAGTTTTCTTGGAAAAGAAATATGATTTCCTTGTGTTCATAGCCTGTTTTGAGTGTTTTATGCACTATACAAATAGTATACTTAATTTTTCTACCTATCAGATTTTTTCAATATGATTTCAGGACTTCTTTTTACATTGTACATATTCTGTTCTTTAGTAATAATAACTGACATTTATTGAGCATAAACTGTGTGTCTGTGCATTTCAGGTTCACAGGCTCTTCAATTCTTCTCAATAACCCAAGGAGACAAGTTGCTGGGTGGTATGCTTATGTCCAAACAAATTATTTTTTTGTTGTTAATCCTCATCCCAGGATATTTTTTTCCATTGATTTTTAGAGAAAGTGAAAGGGAGGGAGGGGTGGAGAGAGAGAGAGAGAGAGAGAGAG
>NW_005871067.1:7470429-7491234 GCF_000147115.1 Myotis lucifugus | reverse complement strand
CTCATGTGCCTCAACTGGGACCAGAGATTGAATCTGTAACCCAGCTATGGGCCCTTGACAGGGAATCAAACCTGAGACCCTTCAGTGGGTGGGCTGATGCTCTACCCACTGAGAAACACCAGCCAGGACTCCAATACAAATTCTTATTAAAAGGCCTCCACGTCACAAAAGGCTTTTGATCAGATGGGCAAGATAATCTGCCCAGTGGACGTCAGAGAGCGCCCCTTTCCATAACTCCACAGCTGGCACAGTGGGCTCAGGAGCAAAGGGTCATGTTGGCTGGAGTAGAGATTGTGTATGGCCTCAAGAACATGAACTTCCTCTTACATGGGTGACCTAACCCTACCACTGCAGTGAAGCCAATTTGCAGCACAACAACTCTTTGTTATGGTACTATTTGTTGGGAAGACTAGCCAGCTACCTGGTGGCAGCTATACTACATTAGATCCCTCCCATCGTGAAAAGAGTGGCTCTATTTATCCTCATTAGAAAACAGTAGCCTTATCCTGGATTTGTGTTTGTTTTCCTTGATTCTGTTAACCAAAAAATTGTGAAGGTAATGAATGCCTTAAAACAACCCCAAAGTGTCCTGCCAACATTATTTTACAGTAAAAGGAACAAGCAATGTATTACTGCCATGAGATTCAATACTCTTATCATATATCTCATTATCCAAAAGTCTCATTATCCAACAGTGGTGTGGCATGGGCCATCAAAGACATAACACTCTCAGAGATTGGGGTGCTAGGTTGTAGGATGTAGCATGTGCCCTGAACCAAAGACCAAAAAATGGTTTGGTCCTTCCCATAGTCAAAATGCACGGAGCTAAGAACCAGGAGATGGTACTAGATGAAATTATACCCAGTGACCCATTAACATTTTTTTTGCCTCCTATCCCCATGAATCTGTTCTCTTCATTTTTAGTACCCATGAGAGGAATGTTTCATTAAGAGACATATTGAAATGGAAACCGATATAGCTATCTGATATATCATCTCCAGTGTCATCAGACAAACAAGAAAATGGGAGAGTTGAAGTGTTGGCTGGGTCATTGAGCCCTCCTTCCTGCTAGACAAGGTGGAGAGGGAGGAATATGGCTCACAGGATTTCCTCCTGGGAAATGTTAAGTAGAGGGAGAGGGCTGCATGTGGATATCTGGCAATAAGAGTGTGGATTATAGTGGACTTGGGTCATTGCTTTGGTTTCCCACTCCCAAAGCTCTATCCTATTTATGAGTTTTTTTCAGTGAGGGGGCCTGGTGGGAGAAAGGACCCCGCCTTCCACTATGGAAGTCTGAACCAGCATTCCCTCTTCCTACAGGGTAAATAATCTGGTTTAACCCAGTCTTAACCTGAGTGCCACACAGATGTAGAGATGGTTAGAGACCATCCCCAGAAATGGAGGCAAGTGTCCCCTAGAGCTAGTGCCTACAGGGGTTTTATCACTCAGACTGTTTCTGAAGTGAGTCCTGGTTGGTATTCTTGGGTGCACAGAGAGACTTGGGTTTTGCCCATTTCCCAAGGCTGGTTCTCCAGTGTTCCTGTAGGCCACCTTTCAGTTGATTCTTTCTCTGCTTCTATTATCCATAGTTGGTTCTGACAAATACAGAGGGGATGCAAGCACAGGCATGAAGCCACCTTTTTTTATTTCGATGCAGACCACACATGTCTTTTTCTCCCTTCCTAAGTACTAGATGTTTTGTATATTTTAGTTTTGGATAGATAGGGGGTAGAAAATAAGGGTTAGAGCAGATAAGAAGCAAAACTTTAGGCATGAAAAAGAAAACATATCAATAATAAGCAAACTGAGGCTTGCTAATACACATTTAGTTACACCTTACATTCAAACTGGGCTAAAATACCTCAAGACAACAAAAGAAACACCAGAGAGACAAGCAAGAATTTATAGGCTAACAACTGAATTGATATAACCTCAATGGAGGAGTGGCCACTCTGTCCTAACAATATATAAAAAGCTGAACAGACTGAAAAATCTATAATTCTTCTTGGATCTGCAAGAGAGAGAGGGACACAGGGCAAACTGCTGCCCACAAAATTAGAGGGGAAAAAAGACAGGCAAAGACCAGCTTACTGAGCAGAGACTTAAAGCAGAAACCTCCCTGGGAATCAGTGTTGGGGTAGGAAAGCCTTAACTATAATCAATGAATTTCTGGAGGCTCAGATGGACAAGTCTGAGAGTTCAAAACTCCAGAAGGACCCAGTCTTAGGGCAGTCCCCCAAATATTGTGAGATTTGCCTCCAGGAGCTCAAGCAAATTCCCATATTAAATAGAGAATAATCCCTTTGCGCTTCTGGCAGTGGGATGGGAAAAATAATTTTGAACTAGCCAGAACACTCTGTTCTTCTTAACATGGCCTACCCTCCAGAGGCCTAGTTAACCTAAACCTAATATTCTGAGGTAGTATCAGACCCTAAACTATCCAGGGAAGGGAAATACCTAACTCTAGCTCACTCTAGCCATCCTGTCTCACCTAAGAAAAAAAAGAATTTAAAACACCCATGAAAGGCTTCCTTTCAAGATGGTGGAGTAGGTGAAAGTTGTACTTGCCTCCTCTCATAACCACATTAAAATTACAAGTAAACTACAGAACAACCATCATTCAGAAGCACCTGAAATCTGGCTGAATGGGAGTCTTACAACCAAGAATATAAAGAAGAAGCCACATCAACACTGGTAGGAGGAATGGAGACTCAGAATAGGCTGGTTCCACATCCACATGTGGCAGTTAAGAATCCAGAGGGATATCTTGGCTGAAGAAGTGTCCCTGAGAAGTGAGGGATCCCAGCCCCACACCAGGACTCTCAGCCCAGGGTTCCAGTGCTGGGAAGAGAAGTCTGCATAACTTCTAGCTGTGAACACAAGTGGGGATTGTGGTTGAGTGAGACAGATGGCTGAGGTTCCTCTTAAAGGGCCCACATAGGACTTACTCAGACTCACTCCCTCTGAGTGCCAGCACTGGAGCAGGAGCTTGAAAAGCACCAGGGACATTCGGGGAGGAACTGAATTGTTTGGCATCAAGGTAAAGGCTGGAGGGACAGCTTTCTCCCAGAGTGTTGTCAGAAGCCATTGTTACTTTGCTGAGCCCTTCCCACGCAGAGCTGGCAGGCGGGCACTATACCTGAGTCTCCATTAACCTGGCTAACACCATTTGTCAAGAGCTGTCTTGGGTCATGCTGTGGACTTTCCTAAAATTTCTTAAAGGTTCATAAACCCCAAACAAGTAGCATCTGGCCTCAGTGTGCACTGTACTTCTCATCAAGTTGCCCCAGGCCTGGCACTAGCAGTAGCTGGCCTCAGTTTGAAGCTTGGCCTCTCTAAGGCACCTCTAAGCCCAGTACAAGTAGCAAGCATCTACAGATCACTCATGCTGGGTGGCCATAGGCAGGGCACAGGCAGCAGTTAATCTTGACCTGTACCTCTTCGGAGGCCCCAGAGCCAGTGCACCCAGTTAACTGGTTTTCTGTACAAGGGCTGACCCCATGTAGCAGGACAGCTTCAGACCATGCCAAAGCACCACCCAAAACCTCCATGAGGGTCATATTCAAAGGATGGACTCATTGGGCACCAGAGCAAGTCCTGCTACTAAGTTGGAAAGATATATGCATCCAATGTTTATTGCAGTATTACTTACATTAGCCAAAATATGGAAGCAACCTAAGTGTTCATCAAAAGATGAATGGATAAAGAACAAATGGTGCAGGCCCAGCCTGTGTGCTCAGTGGTTGAGCATCAGCCTGTGAACCAGGAGATCATGGTTTGATTCCCGGTCAGGACACATGCCCAGGTTGCAAGCTTGATCCTCAGTAGGGGACGTGCAGGAGGCAGCCAATTGATGTTTCTCTCTCATCATTGATGTTTCTATCCCTCTTTCCCTCTCCCTTCCTCTTTGAAATATATATTCTAGAGGCCCGGTGCACAAAATTCATGCACGGGGGCAGGGAGGAGGTCCCTCAGCCTGACCTGCATCCTCTCCAATCCGGGAGCTCTCAGGGGATGTCCTACTGATGGCTTAAGCCTGCTCCCCATGGTTCTCTGCTATCTACGGGGCCCGCTAGGCTACTCCTGGGTCGCCACTGGCAACAGCCAAGCGGGCCCTGCTGTGCACTGTCTGTGGGGCCCGCTTGGCCGCTCCCAGGTCGCCACAGTGACAGCCAAGCAGGCTCTGCTTTCAGTGGACTCCAGCGGGGCTGAGAAGACTGGGTGCCGCCATCTTGTGGCTATGGCGCCGCCATCTTTGTGTCAGAGTGACAGTTAATTTGCATATTACTCTTTTATTAAATAGGATATATATATTAAAAAAGAACAAATGCTGCATATATACAATGAAATATGACTCAGCCACACATAAAAAAAGAAAAAAGAAAAAGAAATCTTGCCATCTGCCATAACATAGATGGACCTAGAGGTTTTTGTGCTGAGTAAAAAATAAGTCAGACAGAGAAAGAAAAATTACATAGGATTTCACTTATATGTGGAATCTAAAATAAATAAACAAACAAACAACAACAACAACAAAAACACCAGGAATAGATTCATAGATACAGAGAACATTTTGACAGTCATAGATGAGAGGGGGATTGGGAGACAGGTGAATAAGGTGAAGGGATTAAGAAGTACAAATTGGTAATTACAGAATAGTCATGGGGATTTAAAGTACAGCATAGAGAATATAGTCAATAATATTGTAATAATTATGTATGGTGTCAGATGGGTACTAGATTTAACAGGAGGATCACTTCATAAGTTATATAAATGTCTAATCACTGAGTTGTACACCTGAAACTAATATGAGATCATACATCAACTATAATTGAAAAATAAAAAAGTTGTTTAAAAAAAAAGATACCTGGAATTGGAACACATGATGGCAGCATAGGTAAATGATGATACTCACCACCTCCCACAACTACATCAAAATTACAACTAAAATACAGAACAACCATCATTCAGAACTGCCTGAAATCTGGCTGAACAGAAGTCCTACAACTAGAGAAGTAAAGAAGAAAGTACATTGATACTGGTAGGAAGGGTGAAGGCACAGAACGGGCTGTTCTAACACCCACATGTGGCATTTTTTTAATCTGGAGTGATATCGTGGCTGTGGAGGCCCCCTGTGAGGAGCAAGGGGTCACAGCCCCACACCAGACTCCAGCCCAGGGTTTCAGAGCTGGGAAGAAAAGTCCCCATAACTTTGGGCTATAAATACCAGCAGGGATTGTGGCTGCATGACACGGAGGCTACTGGAGACCCAGCAGTTCCTCATAAAGGACTGGCACACAGGCTTACTCAGACTCAATCCCTCTGGGCTCCAGCGCAGGGTGGCAGCTTGAAAGGAACCTGGGACATTTGGGGAAGAACTAGATTGTCTGGCATCAGGACAAAAACTTGGGGGCAGCTTTCTCCAAGACTGGGGTGCTTACAGGGGTCATTGTTCCTGTGCTGGGACCTCCCCCATTGCAGAGCTGACTGGCAGCCATATCTGAGTTTCCATCAGTGTGGCTCACACTGTTTGCTCCAACTGGGTGATTCCCTGAGACACTGCCCCATCCATTTTGCAGCCCCTCCCAAGCTGTTTGCAGCCTGTTCTCGTTCAGGCTTCAGACTTTCCTAAAATCTCTTAAACAAGCAGCAGTGGCATTAGCAAGAGCCAACACTAGCAGCAGCCTGCCTTGCTTCACAGCTTGGCCTCACTTGGGCACATCCAAGCCCAATACAAGTAGTAGCCATCTGCAGATGGTTCTGTAGTTCCTGACAGGTGTCACCAGGCAGTGGCTGACTTTGCACCTCCCAGGAGGCCCCAGAGCCAGTGTACCCGGGGGACATCTTCAGACCATACCAGATTACAGCTATACATATCCAGAAGCAACACACTCAAGGGGCAGACTCAGTGAACACCAAAGCCCCAGCAAAGCATGTCCTGCTCCATAGGAGTGTCTTCTGCACAGCAACTCTTTCACTGTAGTCACAGCTAGTCCTCACAGCCACTTGGCCTGGAGGTTAATTCCTCCCAGAGAAGCCAACAGCAATCAAGGCTCAACTAAAGCAAGACTGTGCACACAGCCTACTCAGGGGCACACCTAGAGTGCCCAGCTTAGGTAACTGGGGAGGCTGAGCTACTGGGCCCTATAGGACACCTACTATATAAGGCCACTCTACCAATTCCAGGAGACATAACAGCTCTACCTAATAAATAGAAACAAACACAGGGAAGCAGTCAAAATGTGGAGACAAAGAAACATGTCACAAATGAAAGAGCAGAAAAAAATCTCCAGAAAAAGATCTAAATGAAATGGAAGCAAGTAAACTACTAGATATAGAGTTCAAAACAATGGTTATAAGGTTGCTCAAGGATCTTAATGAGAGCTTCAAGGGATTTAGTTAGACTTTTAAGGATCTTAGTGAGAAATTTAAAGACATGAAAAAGGACCCAATCAGAAGACCAAAAGAAAAAAGAATCCAAAAATATGAAGGTAGTGTAAGAGCCTCTGGGACAACTTCAAGCAACCAACATTCACTTTGTGGGGGTGCCAGGAGGAGAAGAGAGAGAGCAAGATATTGAAAACTTATTTGAAGAAATAAAGACAGAACACTTCCCCCTACCTGGTAAAAGAAATAGACTTACAAGTCTAAGAAGCACAGAGAGTTCCAAACAAGAGGAACCCAAACAGGCCCACACCAAGATACATCATAATTAAAATGCCAACGGTTAAAGACAAAGAGAGAATCTTAAAAGCAGCAAGAGAAAAGCAGTTAGTTACCCGCAAGGGAGAGCCCATATGACTGTCAGCTGATTTATCCACAGAAACTTTGCAGGCCAGAAGGGAGTGGCAAGAAATACTCAAAGTGATGAATAGCAAGGACCTACAAACAAGATTACTCTACCCAGCAAAGGTACAATTTAGAATAAAGGTCAGATAAAGACCTTCACAAACAAGAAAATGCTAAAGGAGTTCATTACCACCAAACCAGTATTACATGAAATGTTGAAGGGTATTTTTTAAGAAGAGGAAGAAGGAAGAGGAGGAGGAGGAGGAGGAGGAGGAGGAGGAGGAGGAGAAGAAGAAGAAGAAGAAGAAGAAGAAGAAGAAGAAGAAGAAGAAGAAGAAGAAGAAGAAGAAGAAGAAATAAAATATATGAACAATAACATGGCAATAAATACATATCTACCAACAACTGAATCTAAAAATCAAAATAAATGATTAAGGAATGTAATGAAAAAAACAACACCAATGAGCCCTAGCCATTTTGGCTCAGTGGATAGAGCTTAGGCTTGCAGACTGAAGGATCCTGGGTTCGATTCCGGTCAAGGGCACATACCTTGTTTGCAGGTTCCCCGGACATGGTTGGGGTGCATGCAGGAGACAACCAATCAATGTGTCTCTCTCACGTTGGTGTTTCTCTCTCTCTCCTTCTCCTTTCCACTCTCTCTAAAAAATCAATGGAAAAATATTCTTGGGTGAGGATTAACAACAACAAAAAAGCCCAAGATGAATAAAATACAACAAGAGGCAAGTACACATGGAACAGACTGATGAATCTCAGAGGGAAGGGGGTGGGGGTGGTGCGGGAAGAGATTAACCAAGGATCTTACCTATTGACACAGACAATAGGATGGTGAAGGCCTGGAGTGGGGCGGGAACCAGGTGAAGGGAACAATGGAGGAAAATGGGGGACATTTGTAATATTCTCAACAATAAAGATTTTTTTTAGAACATCTTAAATTTTTAATCCTTTCTTTACAGATTACCTAAGACCACTTTTGATGAAGAAAACTGTAGAAAGTTAGTAACTGCCACAAGCAAATGCCAGGTGGTGGCCTGTGTCATTTTTCCACAGAGACCTGCTTTGTGGGGTGTCTGAATGCATTGCTCAGGGTCTCTGCTCACACTCGCTGTATGTAACCAATTGTGGCAGATTTTAGTTCACAGGTCGCTTTTCCCCATATTTCTTTGTAAACTCTTCAGCATTCTTACAGATTTTTTTAATGGACCTTAGGAGTATTCTTTAGCAAGGTCAGCCTGAAGGGGGTGCTCAGTCTGGGGATCATTCACAGTGCTATGAGAGACTGAATTACTTGGTCGGTTTTTTTGCTGACTTCCAGTTTTCAGCACTAATTACTGGCAGACAGACCTGTCCCTTTTCATCAATGTTGGGGTGATAGATCTTTGTTTTAAATGTGATCTTCAGTGGTTAGAATGGGTATTCTGCTTAAAAGTTCATTTCGATTCTGAAGGCCCCCTTATCATATGGAGGGTTGTCAGGAACAATAAGCCCTTGCCAAATCAATAAATTAGCTTCATCAACCTGGATGTTAAGGAAGTTTTTCATTCCACATTTGCGGATTTCTTCAAAAGCTCCTTCTTCAGCCTCATGCTGGCTGCCATCTTGGTCCTGGTGCTGCTGCTTTCGTAGCGTCAACAATAAAGATTATTTTTTATGAGGGTGACTATTTATTGGAATACATTGAATAAGTTTTTTTTAATTTAAATTCTTTATTGTTTAAAGTATTACACGAGTCTCCTTTTTCCCCCATTGACCTCTCCCTGGCTGCTCCCACCCCCCAGCACATGCCCTCACCCCTGTACTGTCTGTGTCCATTGGTTATGCTCATATGCTGCATACAATTTCTTTGGTTGATCTCTTACCACCTCACCTCCTGCCTTCCCTCATAGATTGGACAGTCTGTTCGACACTTCTATGACTCTGGTTCTATTTTTGTTCATCAGTTTATGTTGTTCATTATATTCCACAAATGATTGAGATCATGTGATATTTATCTTTCTCTGACTGGCTTATTTTGCTTAGCATAATGATCTCCAGTTCCATCCATGCTATTGAAAATGATAAGAATTCCTTCTTTTCTTTACAGCAGTGTAGTATTCCATTGTGTAGATGTACCACAGTTTTTTAACCCACTTATCTGCTGATAGGCACTTAGGCTATTTCCAAATCTTAGCTATTGTAAATTGCTATGAACATAGGGGAGCATATATCCTTTCTGATTGGTGTTTCTGGTTTCTTGGGATATATTCCTAGAAGTGGGATTACTGGGTCAAATGAAAGTTTCATTTTTAATTTTTTGAGGAAACTCCATACTGTTCTCCACAGTGGCTGCACTAGTCTAAATTCCCACCAGCAGTGCACGAGGGTTCCTTTTTCTCCATAACCTCACCAGCAGCACTTGTCGTTTGTTGATTTGTTGATGATACCCATTCTGACAGGTGTAAGATGATACCTCATTGTTGTTTTGATTTGCTTCTCTCCCATGATTAGTGACTTTGAGCATGTTTTCATATGTCTCTGGGCCTTCTGTATGCCCTCTTTTGAAAAGTGTAGATCCTTACCCATTTTTTGATCAGATTGTTTATCTTCCTTTTGTTAAGTTGTATGAGTTCCCTGTAAATTTTGGAGATAACATTGGCAAATATGTTCTCCCATGCAGTGGGCTTTCTTGTTGTTTTGTTGATGGTTTCTTTTGCTGTGCAGAAGCTTTTTATTTTGATGTAGTGCCATTTGTTTCTTTTCTCTTTAGTTTTCATTGTCCTAGGAGCTATATCAGTAAAGATATTGCTATGACATATGTCTGCTATTTTGCTGCCTATGGATTCTCCTAACAATAAAGATTCTTTTTAAAAAAAATATATTTTATTGATTTTTTACAGAGAGGAAGGGAGAGGGATAGAGAGTCAGAAACATCGATGAGCGAGAAACATCGACCAGCCGCCTCCTGCACACACCCCCCACTGGGGATGTGCCCGCAGCCAAGGTACATGCCCTTGACCAGAATCGAACCTGGGACCCTTCAGTCCGCAGGCTGACGCTCTATCCACTGAGCCAAACTGGTTAGGGCAATAAAGATTCTTTTAAAGAAAGATACACCTTGCCCAGCTGATGTGGCTCAGTGGTTGAGCATTGACCCATGAACCAAGAGTTCACCTGTTCCATTCCCGGTCAGGACACATGTCCTTGTTGCGGGCTTGATCACCAGTAAGCGGCATGTAGGAGACAGCTGATGAATGTTCCTATCTCTCTATCCCTCTCTCTTCCTCACTCTCTAAAATCAATAAAAACATATTTTAAAAAAGATACACTGTGAAGTCCACAGTGCAGAGGCATATGCTTAGTAAAAGGCTGACCTGATCGTAGGAGTACAGAATGCTTCCCTTTCCCCATACCTCACTACCACCACATTCTTAAAGGTCTATTTACAGCAGTTCCTTTTACCTGTACATCATGGCCAGCTATAAAAAACAATAATGTAAAACAAACAAAAGGCAAACCCCCCCACAATTTAAAGAAATGGAGCAAGCATCAGAATCAGACATGGCAGATGTTAGAATTATCACACCAAGGACTTCAAACAACTATGATTATTATGCTGAAGGCTCTAATGCAGTGATTCTCAACCTTCCTAATGCCCTTTAATACAGTTCCTCATGTTGTGGTGACCCCCAACGATAAAATTATTTTCGTTGCTACTTCATAACTGTAATTTTGCTACTGTTATGAATCGTAATGTAAATATCTAATATGCAGGATGTATTTTCATTGTTACAAATTGAACATAATTAAAGCATAGTGATTAATCACAAAAACAGTATGTAATTATATATGTGTTTTCTGATGGTCTTAGGCAACCCCTGTGAAAGGGTTGTTCAACCCCCAAAGGGGTCGTGACCAACAGGTTGAGAACCACTGCTCAAATGGATAAAACAGATTGCATAAAGAACAGATGGGCAATGTGAGCAGAGAGATGGAAATCCTAAGAAAGAACCAAAAAGAAATTCTAGAGATCAAAAACACTGTGACAGAAATGAAGAGTGCTTTTGATGGACATAATATTATAAGTTTGAGGAAAGATTCTCTGAACTTGAGGATATCTCAGTAGAATCCTCAAAAACTGAAAAGCAAAGACAACAAAGATGGGGGTGGGGCAGAGCCAAATATCCAAGAACTGTGAAAGAACAACAAAAGGTCTAATCCTATATAATAAAAGTCTAATATGCAAATAGACCGAATGGCGGAACAACTGAACAACCAGTTGCTATAACATGCGCTGGCCAGCAGGGGGGCGTGCGCAGAACATGGTAGGCGTGGGCTGCAGCAGGATGGCGGAGCAGGTGACCGGGAGCACCAGACCAAGATGGGGCACCTGTCGCTGTCATCGGGGCGAGCCTCTGGTGGTTACTGAAAATTCTTTGTTCCCACGCTCTGCGGTCCTGCCCGGCGCTCGCACCTGCTGCCTTTGCCGCCCCAGCTCACACCTGCTGCCGGAGCTGGAGTCGCTGTTCGCACCCATTGGCGGCACCCAGTACTGGCCCCAGATCGCTCGGTGCCATCAGCAGGTGCGAGCGGCGGCTGCTGGCCTCGATTGCCTCTCAGGGCTTCTCCACCTTCCCCTGCTCCTGAGGGGAAATTGGGACCAGCAGTCACCTCTTGCACCCACTGCCGATGACGGCCCCGCTTGCACCCGCAGCCAGTGCCGGAGCTGCTGCTCACACCCACTGCTGGTGCCCGGCGCCAGTCCCGATATCTTGGTGCCATCAGCGGGGTGCGAGTGGCAGCTGCAGGTCCTGATTGCCCCTCAGGGCTTCTCTACCTCCCCCTGTTCCTGAGGGGTGATCGGGACAGCAGCTGCTGTTTGCAACTGCTGATGGTGCCAGCTCTGCTTGCACCCGCTGCTGGAGCCAGCCCCAATTGCTTGTGCCTCCAGCCGTTGCGAGCAGGGCCAGCCCCATCAGTGCATGGGAGCAGCAGCAGTGGGAGTGAGGCTGCCGGCAGACAGGGGACTTGGGGTCACGGCAGGAGGGACTGGGCTGGGGCGAGGAGGATGGGCTGAGATCCACCCCTGTGCCTACCGTAGCCTCACATGGCCCACAGTTCCTTTCAAGGTGCACAACTTCATGCACTGGGCCCCTAGTATATACATAATGAAATACCAGAAGGAGAATAAAAATAGAAAAGAATAGAAGAAATGTTTTAAACAATAATGACTGAGAATTTCCCTCAATTAATGGCAGACACCAAATCACATATTCAGGAACCTGAGAATACCAGTGAAGATAAAGGCCCCCAAATCTACACTTGTCATATCATTTTTATTATAGAAAACCAAAGTAAAGAAAAAATTCTGAAAAAGACAAAGGAAAAATATCATACCTATAGATGAAAATATAAAAATTATATCTAATTCTCTTCACAAACCATGCAAGCAAGGAGAGTAGAGTGAAATATTTAGCCTTGAGAGAAAAAAAATGCCAACCTAGAATTCTGTACCCCGGAAAATGTAAACAAATTTTGCCTTTAAAAAAATTCCATTGAAAAAAGTTCTTTTTTCCTTTTTCTTCTTTTATCTGCAGAGCAGAGGTAGGGATGGGAAGAAAAAAGAAGCTGCCTTAGAAAATGTTCTTCAGAAAAATCTCCAATTTATTTTTGTTTTACTTATTTTTTTAAAAGGCAGTCTCCATGTTTTACATTAATATTTTTCCAAAATATATTTTAAAGCCATATTAATGGTTAAATTTTTATAAATTGATGAAAGTACTATGTTATTGATTTATTTTCTAAGACAAAACAAAACAAAATAATAAATCTTATTGTCAGTTCAGGAAAACAACTGAAATCACTTGTGTTTTCTAAAACTATTGAAGCAGAATATTAACTATTCACTGATTGATATTGTCAAATAGTAAAGTATAGTGAGGTTGGAGACATGGTTTCTATCTTTAACTAGACTTAAGCACCTAACCGATGCTTATTGCATTTTATTCTATAGGACTCCTCTGGTTTGTACTTTTGTAACAATGCAAAAGAGAAGAATATCAATGTCTTTAGAGTTACAAAAGCTGTTGCAGTCAATACTGGCTCTGTATTTTGCAAAAAGATACATCTATGAATAAAATACAGGGGTTGCCATGCAAACACCATTTTCTACAGAAGTTCCTATTTTGAGAATGGATTTCAGTGCACAATTATACACCAACTCTAAGAAAGTTTTTTTGTGTGTGCTGTTTATTTGTTTGCAGGTATCTATAATAATAAAAGGGTAATATGCTAATTAGACCGGACATCATTCTGGACATCTTTCCAGACGAAGCTGGGACTGGAGGGAAGCCAGCCCGGGTCCCGGGTGCCAGAGGGAAGCCGGTGCTGGCAGCCGAGGGAAGGAAGGCCCACTCTTACACAAATTTTATGCATTGGGCCTCTAGTATTTAAATATCTTTCCTTTTGTGAGATGGCAAACATACAGAGAGGTTGCTAAAATTCTCAGTCACTATTGTTACCCTAGCATGTAGATGGTGTGACAGATAGCATTAAACAAAGTGAAGTGGACTCACTGTGTCAGGATATTTTATTTGGCTGTCTGCATTGTGTGGATTCATTAGATAATTTCTCCTTCACTTTGTGTTACACAGAGCTGACTACAGAAGACAGCATTTGGAAAAGAGATCACTACGAGAGAAGGCTGCTGGACTAGAGACCACAAGGGGAGAGAGAAGGGGATTAAACCCAGAAGGAGGAGTCGGATGGGAAACAAAAGGCCCTGATAAAACCAAAGTGCTGTGATTGGATCTAGGTTCATTGTCTTGCAAAATTGAAGAACAATTTCATGGACAAACAGGTAAGCAAAAGCAAAAGCAAAGGTTATTGAGAGATAAACTCTCTAGCAGGGAGGGAACCCAAGAAGCACTATGTCTAGGGGTAAAGATATGCCCTGCTGACTTCTGATTGGTTCTCCCACAGAAGCTCTCTGTATAAGGGTAGAGGAAGCTCTGTCTAGGGGTGTTGGTTTTTCCCTGCCCAGTTGGGTTGCTCCAGCAACTTCCACCTAGCTGGGTTTTGTCCAGCCGGGTTCCTTAGCAACTAGTCAGCAATCTGTATCTTCTTATTCTTGAACTTCCCTATTTTCCTCCCCTCCCATAGTCTCATCCCTAACTACCTATCCCTCTTCTATCTCCTCATTCCCTCCTCTGATTTGGAGACCCCCAACTGCTGTTGGGAACAGGGGTGATGACCACTCTGGCTAATTCCTGCTGAAGAGGGATTGTTAGGACTCCATTGGAGGTGGATGATCTAAGGGACCATGGAAGATGGGAGCTGACATTCGGGGTCCCATTTCCACAACCATTTGGAACTTGATTGCTTCTATCCTGGTGGAAATAAAGCATATAGTAAGTTTAAAAGGCAGGGTCCAAACAGTAAAACCAGTATGATTATAGAAAGGGTAGAAGCCAGGAGGTCCAGATAAGATTCTGTAGCCAGGTATCCAGGATTTTGAAATTTGTTATTGGACTTTTGAGGCCCTATTAACTAGTTTCTTGGGCCCCATCTCTTACTATATAAGACTGGCTGGCGTAAAAACAGCATTCTTCCCCTAGGAATAGACATAGCCCCCCTTTCTCAGCAGTGTGGAGGTCACGTCCTCTCTGATTTGGGAGTAACTGCTGCCAATGAATCTGGTCCTGTGCTGTGACAATGTTTTGGGCAATTTCCTCTAAACTATCTGCAAGGTCTTTGGATAGGCTTTGATAGTGAGAAAGGAAGGTTGCTAAGTCCCCTATCCCAGTGCCTAGGCCTATAGCTATTTCTAGGCTGGCAAGGAGGGGAAGAAGGACAATGCCCCTCCTGGTTCAAGTGTGAGTGGTGACAGGAACCTTAAAGGACTGATTATTAGGGCAATGTCTATTTCAGGGTGAGATAGATTAGGGTGCAGGTCCCTGTCCAGTTGGCTGGGAGACAGAGATAGGTATTGGTGCCATACAGAAAGAAGATTCCCTGATTTTCTAAGCAGAAAGTGTTCTCAGTGGTGAAGAGCTGAGTGAACTTGTTCTCATTTTCCTAAACAGAGAACGTTCCATCCAAGTTTGCCTCATAAAGGGCTGGAAAGGGCCTTTGGGATTGACCTGTGTAGCCCCAGTGGTGGTGTTCTCAAAAAATATATTTTTCCTCTGTCTTTACCCAAAATTTAGAATGTGTGAGACCGTGGGAGGGAAGTCCGCGACAGTTAGATTGCAATTGTGAATTGCAACTCTGCCATGGGAAACAGCTAACACAGGAAAGGAATATCAATTGTTGGGAAGGTTAAGGAGATGGTAGGCCTGGCTGAGAATTGAACAAGTTTCTGAAAAGGGACTGTTTGGGAGATGAAAAAGTTAGCCTAGTCAGAGGAAGGCTGTAGTTTGAGAGTAAAGTTACATAAGTGTTGATCAAGATGTCCTAAAACATTTCCTGCTGGGAGTGTTCCGTTGATGCAAAGAGGTGCCCGATATGCTAGCATGGTATTGGTTGTTACTGGTCCTAAGATGGGGACCTCATTGGATGAGTGTTCAGTTATGTTGTTTAAATATGACTGTAGTAGCTGAACGGCTCTGCCTGTGAGTGTTCCTCTTGTCGTTTTTGTGATTGGGAAGTTATAAAGTTCATTGAGATGCATGAGTTGGAATGGGTGCCCTCCATATATCTTATAGTGGAAGGATAGACTGGAGTTGGCCCATGCATGCAAGGAGGTTGGGGCTGCCATGTAGATAGTTAATGAGAGGGGAAGACAGAGCCAGCAGTCCCTCGCTAGTCTTCCCCAGGGTGTTTTCCTGTCCTTTGAGTTCCAGGTAGGGCAAGCTTTTTATTCTGGAGATTATTCTTTCAGCATATCTCACAGGCCCTAATGACCCATTGGGTGGTTTTCCAAGATATTCTTGTCAGTAAATAAGTGCTGGATCATTTGGTGGGTCTTATCGCTCCCCAAGTGAAAGGCCTGGTGTAGGGTTTGAATAACTTTCCACCTACTGGCCTCAGGCAAAAGTAGTTTACCTTCCTTAGTTTATATCCATCCTAAGGTATGCAGAGAATATCCCCTAGCAAGGGCCCATTCCTTTTCAACTGGGGTGTATTGAGGTTTCAGTTCTCTAAGAGAATCTTCCCAGGTTAAAGGTGCTTCCATGTTCTTAGTTAATGGCTCCCTAGCAGCCGCCTTGGCAGCTAGATCAGTCTTCCTGTTTCCTTCTGAAATCTCGTTCATGCCTTTTGATGTCCTCAGCAGTATATAACTACCACTTCTATGGGAAGGTAGACTGCTGATAGGAGTCTATAGATCTCATGGTATTTATTTATTTATTTTTAAAATCTTTATTGTTGAAAGTATTACATATGTCTCCCTTTTTCCTCCCATCGACCCCTCCAGCCCGCCCCCACCCTGGCCCTCACCACCCCACTGTCTGTGTCCATGGGCTATGCATATATGCATACAAGATCTTTGGTTGATTACCTCCTACCTACCCTCCCCCACCTGCCCTCTGAGATTCCGCACTGTGTTCCATGCTTCCATGTCTCTGGATCCACTCTGTTCATCAGTTTATTTTGTTACTTAGATTCCACATATGAGTGAGATCATGTGATACTTGTCTTCCTCTGACTGACTTATTTCACTTAGCATGATACCATCCAGGTCCCTCCATGCTGTCTCAAAAGTAAGAGATTCTTCTTTTTTACTGCTGCATAGTATTCCAGATCTTAAGATATTGAATAGGAGATCCATTAGCTGTCAGGAAGTGCCTTTCCTTCCAAATGGCTGCATGGGCATGGAGAACCAGATATGCGTATGTAGAGTCTGTGTAAATCAGTGGTTCCCAAACTTATTTGGCCTACTGCACCCTTTCCAGAAAAAATATTACTCAGCGCCCCCTGGAAATTAATTTTTTAAAAATTTTAATAGCAATTAAACAGAAAGATATATGTATTAATGTTTCTACCTTTTTCGTAAAATATAGTAAAGAAAGGTGTAAATTAGAAACATTGAAGTTTGAAATTATGAAACTATTTATTGAACTCAGAATAGAAAGGTAATACATTATAAACATGATATTATTAATTGTAAAACGCATATAATTATTACAAAATAAATAAATAATACTCACCAATTATAGTCACACTATTTGTTAGTTAACTTTAACTTGTCACAATATCACAACAATCTAACTTAGAGTTATATTACGCCGTAATTTTCCCGTAATAATTACGGGAAATCTCCTGATTCATAGTGTGCTCCAAAATCTGCTGGTAGTACTGCCAGTAGCCAGTACTGCCGCTGCCGTTCCAGGCTTTGGCCTTGCGATCGACCAATCGCAGGAGTGGCAGTTGCCCGCAGCAATGCTCATAGTGCTCACATGTTTTGGAATGGCAATTCAGTGGCATGATTGCACATACCTCAATGCAAGTGAGGGAGTATGCGGGAACCGAGCCAACGTCCAGTACGTTGTTCAAAGAAAAATTAAGCGTTATGAGCGGAATACATAAATCAATTTTTCTAAATCTTCTCTTCTTTCTTTTATGCTTTCATCGCCCCCTTACAGTTATTCATCGCCCCCAAATGCACCTGTGGCCATCACCGCCCCCCCTGGATCACTGCAGCGCCCACCAGGGGGCGGTAGCGTCCACTTTGGGAACCACTGATGTATTACCTTTCTATTCTGAGTTCAATAAATAGTTTCATAATTTCAAACTTCAATGTTTCTAATTTACACCTTTCTTTACTATATTTTACGAAAAAGGTAGAAACATTAATACATATATTTTCTGTTTAATTGCTATTAAAATTTAAAAAAAATTAATTTCCAGGGGGTGCTGAGTAATATTTTTTCTGGAAAGGGGGCGGTAGGCCAAATAAGTTTGGGAACCACTGATCTAGCTTGACCCATTTGTTGGAATAGAATTGCTCATTGTATTTTTCTTTTTTATTATTCTTCATATTTCTGTGGGGTCTGTTGTTATTTCACTTCTTTCATTTCTGATTTTGTTTATTTGGGTCCTCTCTCTTTGCTTCTTGGTTAGCCTGGCTAGTGGTTCATCAATCTTGTTTATCCTTTCAAGGAACCAGCTCTTGGTTTCATTGATCTTTTGTATTTTTTTTTTTTTTGGTCTCTATGTCATTTATTTCTGCTCTGATCTTTATTATTTCCTTTCTTCTGCTCACTCTGGGCTTTTCTTGTTGCTCTCTTTCTAATTTTTCAAGTTGCAGAGTTAGATGGTTTATTACCAGGTTTTCTTATTTTTTTAAGGTAGGCCTGTAATGCTATGAACTACCCTCTCAGGACTTCTTTCACTGTGTCCCACAGATTTTGGATTGTTGTGTTTTCATTGTTGTTTGTCTCCAGGATGTTTTTTATTTCTTCTTTGATCTCTTTGGTAACCCAATCATTGTTTAATAGTATGCTATTCAGCCTCCAAGTGTTTGAATTTTTTTGATTGTTTTTATTGTAGTTGATTTCTTATTTTATGCCATTGTGATCTGAGAAGATGCTTGATATGATTTCTATCTTCTTGAATTTGGAGAGACTTTGCCTGTGTCCCAATACATGGTCTACCTTTGAAAATGTCCCATGTGCACTTGAGAAGAATATATATTCTGTAGCTTTGGGGTGGAATGTTCTGAAGATGTCAATTAAGTCATTCTGATCTAGTGAGTCAATTAGGATTGCTATTTCTTTGCTGATTTTTTGTCTAGAGCAGTGGTTCTCAACCTTCTGGCCCTTTAAATACAGTTCCTCATGTTGTGACCCAACCATACAATTATTTTCGTTGCTACTTCATAACTGTAATGTTGCTACTGTTATGAATCGTAATGTAAATATCTGATATGCAGGATGGTCTTAGGCGACCCCTGTGAAAGGGTTGTTCGACAGCCAAAGGGGTTGCAACCCACAGGTTGAGAACCACTGGTCTAGAGGATTTTTCCAATGATGTTAATGGGGTATTAAACTCTTCTACTATGATTGTATTGCTGCCAGTCTCTCCCCTGATATCTTCCAGGAGTTTTTTTTATATATTTGGGTGCTCCTGCATTGGGTGCATATATGTTTACCAGGGTTATAGCCTCTTGTTGTATCGATCCCTTTAGTATTATGAAGTGGCCATCCTTGTCTCTTGTTATGATCTTCACTTTGAGGTCTATTTTGTCAGATATAAGTATTGATATCCCAGCTTTTTTCTAATTTCCATTTGCCTAAAATATATTTTTCCATCCCTTCACTTTTAGTCTGTGTGAGTCCCTTGTTCTGAGGTGGGTCTCTTGTAGACAGCATATATATGGGTCATGCTTTCTTATCCATTGAGTCACTCAATGTCTTTTGATTGGAGCATTTAATCCATTTACGTTTAATGTTATTATTGATAGGTACTTGTTTGTAGCAATTTCTAAGCTTTATGCTTGTGTTCCTTCCTCCTTTTCTATTTCTTATTTTTACAGCATTCCCTTTAGCATTTCTTGCATTGCTGGCTTGGTAGTGATAAACTCCCTTAGCCTTTTTTTTGTCTGCCTGAGTGATAGCTTCGTTGGATAGAGTATTCTTGGATTCAGTCCCTTGCTTTGCATCACTTTGTATACTTCATTCCTTTCACTTCTGGCTTGATGTGTTTCTGTTGAGAAATCATTTGATAAGCTGATGGGGGATCCTTTGTAGGTAACTCTGTCTCTCTCTTGCAGCCTTTAAGATTCTCTCTTTGTTGTTAACATTTGCCATTGTAATTATGACATGTCTTGATGTAGGTCTTTTGGGGTTCATCTTGCTTGGGACTCTAGGCCCCAGGGGTTTCTCTAGAGAGGGGCCTGGGTGTTGATGAGTAGGCTAGGATTTTTTGTAATTGGGTTTTATACCCTCTCTGGATGGAATTGGAAGTACCCTATTTTCCTCACATATACACACTACCACCATCACTACCTGCTGTAGAACATTTTAAATTTTTCTTGGCGGAGTGCGAGAGCATTTTTCAGTTTCTGACATACTTCCACATCACAGCACCATTGGATAGAATCACTTTTGTTTTCCTACAGATGAGAAAAATGAGGTCACTTCTCAAGAAATGTACATTTTGTCAGAAAACACTGCTACAATGGAAACAGCAAGGCATAAAACCACAAACAAGGGATTATTGAACCAACTAGCTCCAGAACTGAAAGGTCAGTGGATGTGTGCTCCATAGGAGGAGAGACAGCCACCCCAAACAATCATTCTTGGAGGACATTTTGCAATCCCCTTTTGGAAAGGGACGCTGTGCACCATGGTACAGCTGCTGAGATTCAGGTCACCTCCTCACTCTAGGCTGGTATTGTTCTGAAATTTCCAAACCTAAATATCTGTCTATAGTATAATAGCATGATCCGCTCTGCCATTTACTACCTATTATCCTTCTGCTCCAGCCTCAGTTTTCTCATTTGTATCCCAAAAGCTTAACAGACAATTTAAAGATTAAGTGAAATATATAAGTATGAATGCCCCCAATGGACAATGGGAACTCATTAATATTATTTTCCTCTTTTCTTTCTTTCTTCCTTTCTTCCTTCCTTCCTTCCTTTCTTCCTTCCTTTCTTTCTTTCTTTCTTTCTTTCTTTCTTTCTTTCTTTCTTTCTTTCTTTCTCTCTCTCTCTCTCTCTCTCTCTCTCTCTCTTTCTTTCTTTCTTTCTTTCTTTCTTCCTTTCTTCCTTCCTTCCTTCCTTTCTTTCTTCCTTCCTTCCTTCCTTCCTTCCTTCCTTCCTTCCTTCCTTCCTTCCTTCCTTTCTTTCTTTCTTTCTTTCTTTCTTTCTTTCTTTCTCTCTCTCTCTCTCTCTCTCTCTCTCTCTCTCTCTCTTTTTCTTTCTTTCTTTCTTTCTTTCTTTCTTTCTTTCTTTCTTTCTTTCTTTCTTTCTTTCTTTCTTTCTTTCTTTCTCTTCTTATCCTCATCCATTGATTTTTTAGAGAGAGTGGAAGGGAGCGGGCCCCTTAAGGGAGAGAAACATTGTTGTGAAAGAGACACATG
>NW_005871067.1:7459026-7470329 GCF_000147115.1 Myotis lucifugus | reverse complement strand
ACCCCAACCGGTCCAGTCCAGTTAGGGGATTGAGCCTGCAACAAGATACTTGCCCTCTACCTGAATCGAATTCGGGACCTTCAGTCCTTGGGCTGATGCTGCAACCACTGAGCCAAACTGGCTAGGGCACTTTCTCCTTTTCTTAAGGTTCGCTCAAAGAAACATGGGGGTGAGGGAAATCAGTAACTGGCTCAGAGACAAAGCCCCCTAACCTCTATCCTGACATTGGTGATGCCAGCTGCTTCTTCCTGAATGTTCACCTGCTTTAATGTAAGGATATATGTAGAGTATCACAACCTCCCAAGATATCGATATTACTACCTCTATTTTTTTTTCAGCTAAGGAAACTGAGGCTCAGAAACACGAAACAGCTTATTCAAGGTCACAGAATTAGTCAACAGCAGAGTTGGATTTGATTGAGGCTAAATCCCATGCTATTAATCCCAAGACACTGTGTCAGAGACAGCAAGAACTCTGACACAGCTCTGGTGCTCTGAGTACAATTCAATTCTTGGTGGCTGGGCTGACGGAGAAGCCCTGAGAAGTTGTGGGTATACAGTATAAGAATGAGTCTTTATTGCAGAAGCCAGTGGCCATATAGCCATCAGACAGAACAGTCCTTCACAGCAAAGCCCCATATACAGACAGGCAGCCAAACACTGGCTGGTAAATAGATATATCTTTCCCACAAAAGCAGCGTTAGTCTCTCTATACACAGCTATTCCCTGAGCAGCTGCACACTGCCCTGAAGACTCACCGCCTCAAATCGTAGCGATACCTAAGCTCTCAGCAGCTTCTCCTGTCTCTCCTGCCCAGCACTGGCTGGTCTCTATAGCCTCACATAGTAACTACCTCCAAGCTTCTCTCCCAGCTCCATCTCTCCAGCACACTCTAGCTGGTTAACATGGTAGCTATATCTGAGCTCTCTGTGAACTCTTAGCCTTACATCATAGCAGTACCAGAACTCAGCTCTGTCTGAGCTCTCCTCTCTGATAGCTACATCCTGTCTGCCTACTGCTTCTGCTTCTCTGAGTTCTCTAGCCTCTGCTCTGCCCAGCACACTGGCCTTAGTAAGATACTTTTAATACTACTTACACAAAAGAGGCTAGTTGCCAACAGTGACATCATCAATCATATTGGCTACAGCAAGATACAGTATACTGTGAGATCGCTGTGACCTTGCAGCTGTGTATGGTATCTTAGCCTAGGCACAGAGTGGCCTTGGACAGTCCGGTGTATTGACAACAAGGCTTCTTGCTTTAATTAGCCTTGACTACCAGGTTTCTCTGTCATGGTTCCCACACATTGTTACTCCCCTCCACCACCACTGCAGCAGAAAGCTCCAAAAATGGGTGCAGCACACACAGCTTTAGAGCAGCAAACCCATTCCAGTGTTCAACCTCAGAACTTGGGCCCTACCAGGTGCTCCTTCCCACATGTCATAGCCCTGCCCTGGCCAACTGATGAAGGAGTGCAAAGTAACTGAACAAACAAACAAAACAGATACAGGTGCAAAAGCAAAAGGTGACTGGGTGCAGAGGCTGTGGATGCAGGGTTGGGGTGGGTTTTGAGTTCTTGTGACAGAGGTTGGGATGGTAACAATCAACTTTTGGCCCTTAAGTGACTCTGGAATGGCTGGCCTGGTGTCAGCTTTCCCCTCTCCCACAGGGCTCCTACCTGGGAGCTCCCCAAGCCCATTCTTGGCTTTCAGAGTATCTGGTTATTTTCCAGGACACAATTTTTAGCACCTTAACAGAAGACTGAAGGGGAGTCAGGATCAGTGTCTAGCTCAAATTGTCTTACTCTGAGCCAGACAGGGTCTTGGGAAACTGCCCACAGTGCACAGTTCTACCATTCAAGCGAGAAAATATCAAACTCAAGCTCTGAGAGTCAAATTGAATTGCCAAGGACATCCCAGCCTGGGGCTAAGTTAAAGGCATTAGCCTGGGTGTTTCCAGACTGCTCTGAAACTTGAATCAACCCTCCCCCAAGACCCTCAGCACCACTCACCTATCCCCTCACAGGATTCCTAGCCAGGCCCCCTGAAGACACAATAGTCTCTGCGCTTACCTTGGGGCTCACTCAGTGAAAACAGCATGCAACTTCCCAGGCTTCAGAGAAATAACTTTCCTAAGAGTGTCACCAACTGCAGACGCCCCTGTCATAAACTGTCCAGCTCTAAGCTGCCTAGGGCATTTATCCCCTCCCTCTTAGCTACTCATTACCCATCTTAGTTAGGCCAGGAAATGCTCAGGCAGACGACTCTCTAGGCTGGAGAGGAGGCTGGAGAAGAGATTCTCAGCATCTCCACTTCCTGAATTGGGAGCTGGGGAAATCTGGAGAGACTGCATCATCCTGCAAACAGCTGCTGGAAAAGAGGCCAAGATGCACACATTTGCTCCCCAGGCCCCCCAGGGAGCTGAAGGTTGCACTTGTTTACCAGAATGACACTGGATCTGAAAGCTTGGCAGTGCCTGCCTACCCCCACCCTCACCCATCTCAATTAACCAGCTTCACCACCCTGCCCCCCACGATCTCCTAGGGAACAGATTGCACCCTCTGTAACCACTTACAGTATTTCCATTCCCTGGCAGAATCACAGCCAAAGACACAGCCTCCCATTTTCAGCTGGCCCCTAACCTTCACCCTGAGCTACTTTGGTGATACATATGTCTGGCTAGACCTCCCCAGAAAGAGTGATTTCCATCATTCAGCCCCTGAGTGAACTTAGAAAATCACATGACCTCTCAGCCATGGTGTTCCCACTTGTAAAATGAGGGCTCTGGATATGCTAGCCTTCGATATGTGATGAGCCTATGAGCTCCACTGCTCATGCATGGTGGGAAAGGGCACAGTTCCCAGGCCTTTTAAATTAGGGAACCCAGTATGCACCTTTACACTGAGGAACAATTTGCCCCAATTGTCCTGTAGAGCAGAGCTGTATCCAGTAAACATTGCTCAGCCTCCCATACTTCCATAATAAATATGTTGATCTTTTCTAATTTTCTCAATAAGACCTGTTTGGGCCCTGTCCTCAGAGCCCGTTTCCTCCATTGTACTCTTGGTAGCTAGAGTCCAGGGTTGAAGGGACTTTATGGGGATCCCTCCCTTCTATCTTCTCCCCTCATTTTTTCCCTCTTCTATATTTTCATAATTCCATCTATTCTCTGGGCCTTTTATTTGTCTTTATTTTTTTCCAGCTTAATTGACTTATAATTGACATATGATATTGTGTAAGTTTAAGGTGTACAACATAATGATTTGATGCATATATAGTGAAATGTTTCTCTTTCTTTTGTAAAAAATATTTTTACTGATTTCAGAGAGGAAAGGAGAGGGAGAGAGAGATAGAAACATCAATGATGAGAGAGAATCATTGATGGGCTGCCTTCTGGGGATGGAGCCCACAACCTGGGCATGTGCCCTTGACCGGAATAAAATCTGAGAACTTCAGTTTGCAGGCCTATGCTCTATCCACTGAGCCAAACCAGTTAGAGCAAATGTTTCTCTTTCTAAATGATAGCAGTCAGATCACAAATAACTTTGTGTTTCCCATTTTTCCCTCTTGCTGTAGTTGTCCATGGAGTGGAAGGAGACTTGGTGGCCAAATGCCTGGCCAAAGGCAGCAGCTTGAATTATTCCATCTCTGCAAGGATGCCTGGTGCTCTCAGAATTCCTGTGGGAGGGTCCCTGGGATTTAAAATAGAGGAGAGCAGGCTTAGAAGCTTCCACTCTGTGACTGAGCAGTAGCTGGGCAGGCCCAGGAGCCAACTTGCCCTGAATGTGTAATCCTTGTTAAAAAGAGAAAGGGGAAAGGATATTGTAATTTCCTGGGATATAGACAACTGAAACCTGATAACTCTTGTTAAAGGAGTCCTTTCACTGAGAAAGGCAGAGAGAGAAAAGAGATGAGAAAAATAAAAATAAAGGAAGGAATGTGTGTGAGAAGCCATTTGGGACCAGGGGCTCACAGAAATCACTGAGCACAGCTAGAACATGAGTACTCCGTGTGTGACCTATCCCAGTCCTTGGCCTGACGCTGACTCTTGGTGATAGCAGAGAGAAACTGTTCCCCAGTGCGAAGAGCAGCGGCTTTAACCATCCCCATCTCTGCTCCTTAGGAGCCTCTGTCCCTTTGTAGGAGGCTGGAAGCTCCTCCTTCTCTTCTCTGCTTTTTGTGTGAAGGGGTCAAATAATGAGAAAAATTTTGAGAAAAATGTGTGCAAAGGCCATCACCATGGACCAATAAAAAACAGTTTTTGCCCTGGCTGGTGTGGCTAGGTATCTTAGCTGTACCAAAAGGTTGCTGGTTCGATTCCCAGTCAGGGCACATGCCTGGGTTGTAGGCTCAATCTCTAGTAGGCAGCCAATCGATATTACACTTTCATATCAATGTTTCTCTCTCCCCCTCCCACTTCCTCTCTCTCTAAAAGTCAATAAACGATTCCTTTTAAAAAAAGTTCTTTCCTTCTTTTACTCAGTAAATATCCATTGACTAACTGGATGAATGAAAGTGCCATATTCTATATGGTCAAATGTATGGCCAGACTTGGAGGGGTCAGTTTTCAACTTTGTTCAACTACAAAGATTTGTGGGTGTTTATTAGGCTAAAGCCACAGAAATTGGGGGAGGTTGCTTTGTGATGAGCTCTGTGCTAGGTGCAGTTCTGGGATACACAGACATATGGCAAAGCATCTGTCCCTGAGGTATAGTGTGCCTTCTAGCTGGAGCAGCAAAGCTTTCAGCCCAAACAATTAAGGGACAATATACAAAGAAGTCCAGTATGGAACTCAAACATGTGATCAGGCTAGAAAATGGCCCCATAGTTCACTCCTGGCATGCCTTATGGAAAAGGCTTCCTTCAGGTGAAATATTCCCTAATGTTACTTTCTGAGTCAGCAGTGCTTTATTGAGCTCCTATAGGGTGCCAGGTGCTGGCCTAGGCACCGGGGACACTGTTGTGAACAAGACAAACTCTTGCTACCCTGGGGAGCTTACCCTACAGGTTCTTACTTCATTCTCATACATATGCTTTCATATTATATAGTTTATTTATTTATTTATCTATTTATTTACATGCCATCTGTATTAAAAAAAAGGATTCAAGGCAGTTTATAATTAATGGTACCATACCCTAAAACTAAAAACCAGGTTAATGGTTGAGGTCCAGGATGTAAAGGAGGCTAGGGGAAGAGAATAATTACACCAGAAAACCTAGATTCAGGCAAATTCTATAACATTTAAGCCTAAAAAATGAGCTCTGAGCTTCCTGCGGGTGTGTCAAAACGTGTGTCTGATTAAGAAAGGAAACATTTCCTATGCATATACCTTCTTTTGGGAACTAATGTGCAGGCTCACTTCTTCCTATACACACTCAGCCTTGCTCAAGTGCATTCACTTTTGCAAAAGCACAGTTGCATGGCTCCTTTACATGTGTTCCCTCACCAGAAATGCTCTACTTCCTTAACCTGGGTGCAGACCATTGGCTGTGCTTCAAAATTCAGCACAGACTTACCTCTACTCAGTGTCCTGTAGTCAGGACCATAAGCCTTCCCTGTGTCCATGCCCCTCCTACCTGGCTGTGTCACAGGCCTCTCAGGACATTGTACTTGGTACTTGTTTCTCTACCATCTGGTGAGCTTCTCCAAGGCAGGAGCCCTGTTCCTCATCTCTATGTTCCCAGAGCCTATCAGAGTGCCTATGCAGAATATCCAATAACAATTTGCTATTAACAATTTGTTTTGCAATTAATTATGTGCCAAGCACCATGCATGTGTAATTTCATTTAACTCTTGCAATTACCCTGCAGCCTAGGTGCCATTATTATGCCCACTTTACAGATGAAGAAATTGAGATTAAGTGACTTGCAGGAGAGCTCATAGTGGTGGAACCAGTTGTCAAACTCAGCCTGCCTGACTTCAAAGCCATTGGAGAATGTGAGGCATTCTTCATTCATGACCTTTTCTTGGAATTATTTTTCTCTTTAACTAGATTGTGAACCTTTGAAGGAAAGGGGGAAATTCTTTCTATGCCCCACAGTGGCTAGCATAGTGCTTTCCATTTGGTAAGAACTTATGAAATATTTTTGGCAATGATAGTTCTTAACAAAGATATGTGGAGAATTATCCTGCTGGCTTATAGTGCAGTAAGATGGAACTTTACAATGCCCTGACTACCCAGTTGATTTAATCACTTTATGGTGATCATGGACCTTAGAGCTTATAGCTGGAAGGGACCTTATGTTGTATCGTAAATCAGCGGGATAGATACGAGATGCTTTAATGAGCCAATTAATTAGGAGTCATTTATTGTGCGTGGTCCAGAGGGAGGTGTTTCTTCCAAATCTCTGAGCGAAGTCACACAGTTATACCTTTTGAGCTGCTTTGTCTGCAGATTTTACAAAGAGCTCTGTGTGAGTTATTGTTAGGGACAATTTGTAATCTTGGATACATAAAGAACAAACATTTGGCATAAGAATATGGGAATTATTATCAGTATTAGTCCATTATGTTAGATGGCTAGCTTGCAAGGTCAGACAGTTAAGTTTTTACCTTTTTCTATTATTCAAACAAAAACAGTTATTTTATAGAATAAGAGACTGTCTAAAAATGACAGATTTTACAGAACAAGGGACTATCTAACAATAGCAGAGAATTTCAAACAGCCGTTTTTATACAAGATGGAGGTTACTATGCTTCACTTAGAACAGCAGTTCTCAACCTGTGGGTCGAGACCCCTTTGGGGGTCGAATGACCCTTTCACAGGGGTCACCTAAGACCATCGGAAAACACATATTTTCGATGGTCTTAGGAACCGAGACACCGCTCCTCTATCCGTCTCCAGGGGGGTCCGCCCACATGCAGATACGCCCACATACGAGTACCCGGAGTATTAAAGGGTTGTGGCATTAGGAAGGTTGAGAACCACTGACTTAGAACATGGATTCCACTCCCATACTGCACAAAAAGGCAGTTGCAGAGAGATAAGATGGTTTGTCTAAGGGCATAAAGCTCACTAGTTGAGCCAAAAAATGAGGGCAGCCCGGCAAGTGTGGCTCAATAGTTGAGCATTGGTTCATGAACCAGGAGGTCACAGTTCGATTACTGATCAGGGCACATGCCTGAGTTGCAGGCTCAATCATCAGTAGAGGGCATGCAGGAGGCAGCCAGTCAATGTTTCCCTGTTATTAATGTTTCTATCTCTCGTCCTCTCCCTTCCTTTCTCTAAATCAATTAAAAATAATTTTTAAAAAACGAGGGCAGCCCTGACCAGTTGCTCAGTGGCTAGAGCCCTGTCCAAGGACTGAAGGGTCTTGGGTTAGATTCCCAGTCAAGGGGTCAAGGGCACATATCTGGTTTGCAGGTTTGATCCTCAGTCCTGGTTGGGGTGCGTGCGGGAGGCAACCAATCAATGTGTCTTTTTCACATTGATGTCTCTTTCTCTCTCCGTCCCACTCTCTCTAAAAATCAATTGGAAAAATATCCTCAGGTGAAAATTAACAAAACGAAAAAAAGAAGAAAGGTATGGGTGAACATCCATCCTTCTAGCCTTCTTTACTGACTCCCTACTATGAGCACAGCCTGATTTTCCTCCCAGGGGACATTTGGCAGTATCTACAGATATTTTGATTGGCATAACTGGGGGGAGGGCTTCTGCTGGCATCTAGTGGAGAGATGCCAGTGATGTTGCTGAGCATGCTGCAATGTATGGGCCCCTTACAACAAAGAAGTACATGGCCCAAAATGTCAGTGACGTTGAGGATGAGAAACACTGCTCTACAAAAAAACTGTCCACTAACTTCCTTCCTGAGAAGTTTCACCTGGCTCCTCCTCCTTCCCCATCCAGTGAGCCTACAGGTGCCTCCTCAGAATCACTGTTTGGTCCCCTTTGCTCCTGCCACTTCCACTATATATTGTCCATTTGGTGTTTCCATTTTGTATCCCAGAGAATACAAAACAAGGGAGGGGGGACTTTAATTGAGCATCAAGCCAGCCCCAGCAGAATGCTTGATGTTTTATGTGTGTAACTGTACTTTGTCACTTAACTCCACCTGAAAAATAAAGAGTAGTTATATGTGTGAAATATTATTTCCATGTTATCATTGAGAAAACTGATAACAGAGGTTATGTAATTTGTCAAAGGCCACATAGCCATTGACTGTTTCAAACTCAGCACTCAGTCAGTACTCCTGCTATTTTCCACAAAATAGCATTGTAGACAAATTGGAAACAGTTGGCAAATAGAAGGCAGGTTTGTTTTCCTCAAAGAAATCCATGCCTTGCCGTATCCATAAGGCAGTAAAGATAGACTCAAGTTCAGACATTTGGTGTATATGCTTGGCTCAGGAGCCAATGGGGCAAAGCTACTATCTGTGGGATTACCACTGAACACCTCTAAGTCAGAATCGGAGTCTCAGTTGTCCTCAGATAGCCTGTCTTCTGCCATGACGTCACGTCACACCCATGTGGTGTGGCATGCCCTGCCTTACATGGGGCCAAGGCCAATGTGGAGAGCCCCTTATCCTGGGAAACGGGGTGCTGCTAGAAAGGGGGCCATCCCTTCACCTGTCAGGCAACACATGTTCATGGGGAACCTGGTGCTAAACCATTCGTAGAGGACCTGCTTCTAGGTCGGAATTTCATAGCCGTAGAGCAGCTCCCTTGCTGTAATCTATTGAAAAGTCAGCCCTCAACACAAGGTTTATAAAAATGAAAAACAAACAAACAGTAAAGATAAAGATCTGAGGAAATATGGAAGCTTGGAGGTAAAGACAGGCTGGTTGAGCCAATAGTAACCCAAATTTAAACTCTAAATTGCCAGGGAAACCACTGGGGGCTCTCTCGCTGCACACACCCCTCCCTGGGAGGAGGCACTGCCAGGTCACCTGTTCCTCATTCAACCTCCCAACCACCACCACTCTCGGCCCTCAGGAATACCTTCCATTGGCACTGGGGACTTATTAAACAGCACCAACTCAGAGCTGCTGACTATCAAACCCAGAGTCTGTTGTGATAACCTTTATTTTGTTAATATGAGCATACCTTGTGCACACACAGAAGTTACTAGAAAGGTGGCTTTTATTCAGGGTTTAAACTGCTTCCTGCCACCCTCATCCCAAGGCTCTGCCTCCCTCAGTTTGGAATGGAGCTAGGCCCCTCCTGTTTCTGCTCAGGTTAACCCCTTCCTTCCAGCTTCCCTGTGCAGGGGCTCTGGGCCAAGTGGCCAGACAGTGGCTCCAGGACTGTGGATGCCATCAACTCATTTCACTTGGGGACCCCAAAGCTCCAGGAATTAATTTCTGAAAGCACACTGTTTTGTTTGAAATGTCTTTGGGAGGAGGGAGAACCCAGGGCTCTGTATACATGGTCCTCATTTGCCTTTGGTGGGAGGAGGAGACGGAGGGGGGCCCGGCTGGGGGGTACTGCTGGAAACAGGCACAGGAGGGGAGAGAGCTGGCTGCAGCAGCTGCTGCTAGAAAAGTTCAGCTTCAGGGAGGAGTGGAGGGAGAGAGTGCAAGAAAGAAGGGGTGGGACTTGGGGACGGGAGCAGTGTCATGGGGGAGGAGGGAGCAGGTGGTGACTTGTTTATCTGCTCAGCTGTTTTGTGTCCAGGTGCCTGAGAGAGACAGAAGCAGCTGGGAGGAGAAAAAGCAACCTGGCCAGGGGCCCTCTTGGTCTTTCTGAAACCAAAGCAAAACCACCAGAGACTTATGGAGGTATAGTCTCCCTCCACCCATCCTGAAGGGTTTCTTTGGGTCTCCTGTGCTAGTTTCTGTTATGCAAACACCTTTGCAATGCCCTCCTGGCCTTAGTGCAGTGGTTACTATTGGGTAGGTAGCCCCACTGGGTTAATATTGGCACCGACTCACGTACTGCTGGGCCCCAGTCTGGTGTACTCACATATGTGAGCTGGCACAGTCCTTGGGGACCAAACCAGCTAGCTCCTAGCCTTGGTATCAGCCCAGACCAAACCAATGAAAATTGTCCCTGGTGGAAATGGGATGGCTGCCCCATCCTTCTCCCTTCTCCCTAGTGCCTTCCTTCACTTTCAGGGCAGCCCCATTTGGGTTTCCTTCCTCAACTGCTCAAGACCTGTGCAGTGTTACTTGGTGGTCCCCTTTGTGCCCCCCTTCATGCCCCAGTGCCTATGTCTCATTTGCATGCTAAATGGTTTGGGAACAAGGCTGGGGCAGCAAAGCGTGAGGTCTTTTTTTTTTTTTAAGGGGAGAATGATGATTTTTATTTTTTTATTTTAATTTTAATATATTTTATTGATTTTTTACAGAGAGGAAGGGAGAGGGATAGAGAGAATTAGAAACATCGATGAGAGAGAAACATCGATCAGCTACCTCCTGCACACTCCCTACTGGGGATGTGCCCGCAACCAAGGTACATGCCCTTGACCAGAATCGAATCTGGGACCCTTGAGTCCGCAAGCTGATGCTCTATCCACTGAGCCAAACCGGTTAGGGCTTGCCTGAAGTCTTTTGACCAGGTTAATAAACACACCTCCTCTCCCAGCACATGAAAATCTAGAAAACAGTTGTGCATTAGTTACAGTGCAATTCCAAATGTTTGCTTGTTTGTTTAAATGAAAACATTTGCTGGACTTCCATAGACAATTTCCTCTCTCTCCGCCCCCAGAGGACTTTTTCTGATGCCCCCTTGGTGCACAAAGGGTCTGTTCTCTAGTACTGGGCCTGGCAGTTGGGGACAGTGTAAGAAACACAAATGCCTTTCGTCTTGTCTTCAGTGTAGTTGGTGGCTGACAGCTCATTTAAGCATCCAAAAGGATTCAGGAAGAGCCCAGATCTCATGCCTCTCAGACTATATGGTGCCCACAGGGCAGGAGGGATGGGGAAGGCTATGGAGGATTGACTTGGAGATTAGAGGAAGGAGGAATAATGAGACTGTCTGTTCAACTGTGAGTCAGTGAGGCAGAGGGACTGTCTGGGTGGGGGTGGGGGGGGAGAGAAGGGGGAGCTGGCTGGACTGGGAAGAACTGTAAATAAGGGGTCAGAGGCTTACCTCCTAGTTAGTACCTGCTTTGCTACTAACATGTTAGGTGTTCCTGGCCAGAAACTTCCCCTCTCTGGGCCTTCCTGTGTAAAGTGATAGATTGGAGGCTCTGATCTCAGGGGTATTTTCTAGTTTACAGATTTTCTTCCTTTTAGAATGTTCATTTATTTTTCTATAGTTCATTTCCTTCTCCATAGACCAGGTAGCCCCATAAAATTACCCCTTAATGTGGTTAATAACAACAGCCAGCTGGAATGACTGTTTCCTGAACCCAGATTCCCCACT
>NW_005871067.1:7434700-7458926 GCF_000147115.1 Myotis lucifugus | reverse complement strand
AATTTTTGGATTGGAACCCAGATTCTTTGTCCGCCAGAATCAAAGAATGAATCCACAGACAGAAGGTGGCATAGCAAAGATGGAGATTTATTGAAGAACAAGTACAGACTTCCATATGGGGAGAGGGAAAGAGTCCCACAGAATGTACTCCCAAGTAGGGAGGGGGAAAAGGGTCCCACTGAGTTCCTTTTCCCCATGGCTTATAAAGGCTACAGATCCTGGTGCCCTGATATCCCCTCTGATTGGTCACTATTTCCCTAGACTGGTTACTATAGTAACTCCTAGGCTCAAAGGTCAACCTCACATGGGACATGTGAAGTTCTCCCCCATCCTTCCTTATTGTTTTCTTATTCTCTTTGGGCTTTCTTCTTTTCCTTCTGGATGAAGGGCTTCCTTCTCTTTATTTTGTAAATATAGATCTTTTGCTGTTCCCAGCTCCCTCATTCTATGGAAATGTACCTGTTGCAGCTTTTCAGCTTCCCTATTCTATGGAAATATACCTTCTGCTGCTCAGCAGCCCTGTGCTTCCTCCATGGTCCCCTTAATTTTCAAAATTTCTAGAATTTCCTAAACCTGTCCTATTTCGCCCCCCAAATTCCTGTTTCAAAGGGTGCTAAAGGGCAGAAGAGCCAGGATACCATCTTCTTTAGTGTTTCCTGTGCAGATTTCTGTGGTCAATGGCTTCTCCACCAGACCTCTTGCACCATGCTCACCTCCCTCCCAGAGAAGCTCCCTGAGCTCCACTTTATTTAAAATAAAGTCAGTATTCTTTGCCTTCAGATGGATTTTGTTTGATTTAACAGCTTTGGTTGTTGAGTACTTACTCTGTGACTGACATTGCTGTACTCAAAGGAATATAGAAAACATATATGACCTGATACTGATCCTGATAGAGCTGACTGACCTGTTGGTAGGCCAAAACGTATACAGAGGACAATTCTGTTGTGCATTTCCCATTTCTCCTTACAAACTTAAAGAATATAGGAAAAGAAGTCATTAAGCTGACTAATACATGTATTTCAAAGGTAATAGTGGAATTTCTTCCTTAAATTTAAGAAAGCTGACCATTTTATTCTAATAGATTGCACCTAGAAGTGCCCTGTTAACTGCATTTGCAATCATAACAATAATACCTGCAATTTTTTTGCAGTTGTTGTTAATCCTGACCTGAGAATATTTTTCCATTGATTTTTAGAGAGAGTGGAAGGAGGGAAAAAAGGGGGGGGGAGAGAGAGAGAGAGAGAGAGAGAGCGAGAAGCATTGATGTGAAAGAGACACATTGAGTGGTTGCCTCTACATGGGCCCCGACTGGGGCCAGGGATGGAACCTGCAACCCAGGTACATGCCGTTTGTTATAGGCACCTCTCACCAACACTAGAGACATGTTACGGGACAGGACAGCTCCCAGAGTCAGTGGAGAGGGCTGTCTGCAACCTTGATCCTTGTTTTCTCATATAAATGAGTTTATACGAGAGACCTTGACTGCATTGTGAAAACCCAATCTATTAAAGCAATTTAAGCATGCACCTTTATTGAAAAAGCAAAGCAGGAAACCTATACATCTGGCTCATGAAGCACAGACGGGCTCTCAGCTAATCTGAAGAGCAAGTTGGGTGGGGTCTAAGGTGTTAATATACCCTCCTGTCTGTAGGCTTCAAAATTCCTCTGCTGAATATTTTGGTGCAGATTAATTCTCCAGGTCCCCTTTTTCACTCTATTGTGGTCTTCCCAGAATTCATGAGCAGCACCTGGCAACTTTATCTTGCCAAGCCTTGAGAATGCTGGATTCTCTGCTTAGGGAGTAAAACTGCCCTTTTTCCTTTCCCCTTTCCCCCTCCCTTTCTGCATCCTCTCATTAGGGAGGGTTTTGGGGTTTTTTTTTTGTTTGTTTTTTTTTGTTTTTTGCCATTTGCTCTGTGTCCTTGGCTGGGGAAGATAATGGCTTGTTAATTACAAGCTGGCTGCAAATTGCCCCCACTGTTTGGCCTTGTTTTAACTTTCCTGTCTCAGTTTCCCTATTCCTCCTGCCCTGGAATCCTGTAACACCTTGATGGGAATCGAACCACAACCCTTCAGTTCATGGGCTGCTGCTCTAACCACTAAACACACCAGCCAGGGCTACCTACTATTTTTTATTGATTGCCTGCTATATGAACCATGCATTTTGGCAGTAGGTTTGCATATATATTATCTTATTGGAGTCTTTTATGGGAGAGGTACTATTAAAATTTCCATTTTAGCCCTGCTGGTGTGGCACAGTGGTTGAGTGTTGACTCAGGAAACAAGAGGTCAGCAGTTTAAGGAGAGAACCAAGATGGCGGCATAGGTAATCACCTGTACTTGCTGCCTCTCAAAACCACATCAAAACCACAATTAAATGGCAGAACAACTACCACCTAGAACTGCGGGAAAGCTGGCTGAGTGGAAGTTCCACAACTAGAGAGGTGAAGAAAGCGCATTTAGACTGGTAAGAAGTACGGAGGCGCAGAAAGTGCTGGCACCTGGATGTGCTGCTCTTTTAACCGGGAGGAGATACAAGCTCCCGCTTGCTCTGAACTCCAGTTGTGGGCGAGACTCTGGGGGACCCAGGCACACACGGGGAGAAACTGGACTGTCTGGCATCGGGACAGGAATGCGAGGGCGGCTTTTTCTCAGAGGTGCTCGCAGCGATCATTGTTTCTGCACGGGGGCATGGGATGCGGAGAACTAGGGACTTCTTCGGTTCAGGGCTGACTGGCAGTCATTGCTGTTTACTCTGCCGTGGTGATTCCCAGAGACCCTGCCCCACCAAATCACAACCCTACCCAAGCTGTGCCCATTGGCTTTTGCATATGAATGGCCTGTCCTTTCACCTAAAATCTGTCAAACTGCAGCTGGGTCAGAGAATTCCAGGGCTTCCAAAAGAAGGCCCAAGGCCCGGCAGCAGCACTCTGCCTTGCTTCACAACTGGGCCTCATCTGGGCATGTCCAAACCCCGTACAAAAAGGAGGAATCTGCAGATGTCTCTGTAGCTCCTGCTGGGCGGCCCCAGACAGTGGCTGACCTTGCACCTCCTTAGAGATCCAAGAGCCAGTGTACCCAGTGGTCAGAGTGAGACCATACCAGATTACAACTCTTCACATCATAAGAGACGCACTCAAGGGGCAGACTCAGTTAGCACCAAAGCCCTACTGCAGCAAGTCCTGTCCCATAAGGGTGTCTCCTGTGCAACAGATCTTCCAGTGTAGACACAGCTGGTCATCACAGCCAGTTGGCCTGGAGGTCAATTCCTCCCAGTTATACCAACAGCAATCAAGGGTTAACTACAACAAGACTGTGCAAACAGCCCACAAAGGGTTGCACCAAGAGTGTCCACCTCAGGTGACTGGGGAGGCTGAGCCATTGGGCCCTATAGGACACCAACCACACAAGGCCACTATATCAACTCAAGGAGACTTAGCAGCTACCCAGTACATAGAAACAAACACAGGGAAGCAGCCAAAATGCGGAGACAAAGAAACAAGTCACAAATGAAAGAAATGGATGAAAGCAAAATACTGGATATAGAGTTCAAAATCACAGTTATAAGGTTACTCAAGAATCTTCTAGAAACCTCCAAGAAATTTAGTGAGACCCTCAAGGATATGAAAAAGTACCAACTAGAAATTAAGCATACACTGACTGAAATAAAGAATAATATACAGAGATTCAACAGCAGACTAGGGGATCCCAAGAATCAAGTCAAAGATTTGAAATACGAAGAGGCAAAAAACACCTAACCGGAAAAGCAAAATGAAAAAAGAATCCAAAAATATGAAGATAGTGTAAGGAGCCTCTGGGACAACTTCAAGCGTACCAACATCCGAATTATAGGGGTGCCAGAAGAAGAGAGACAGCAAGATATTGAAAACCTATTTGAAGAAATAATGACAGAAAACTTCCCTTACCTGGTGAAAGAAATAGACTTACAAGTCCAGGAAGTGCAGAGAACCCCAAACAAGAGGAATCCAAAGAGGACCACACCAAGACACATCATAATTAAAATGCCAAGGGCAAAAGACAAAGGGAGAATCATAAAAGCAGCAAGAGAAAAGCAGTTAGTTACCTATAAGGGAGAGCCCATACGACTGTCAGCTGATTTCTCAACAGAAACTATGCAGGCCAGAAGGGAGTGGAAAGAAATATACAAAGTGATGAATAACAAGAACCTACAACCAAGATTACTCTACCCAGAAAAACTAGCATTTAGAATTGAAGGTCAGATAAAGAGCTTCACAGATAAGAAAAAGCTAAAGGAGTTCATCACCACCAAACCAGTATTATATGAAATGCTGAAGGATATTCTCTAAGAAGAGGAAGAAAAAGGTAAAGATAAAAATTATGAACAACAAAGTGACAACAAATACATATCTATCAACAAGTGAATCTAAAAATCAAGTGAATAAAAAATCTGATGAACAGAATACTGGTGAATATAATAGAATCAGGGGCATAGAAAGGGAGTGGACTGACAATTCTCGGGGGGGCGGGAGGGGGTGTGGGGGGTGTGGGAAGAGACTGGACAAAAATCTTACACCTATGGATGAGGACAGTGGGGGGGTGGGTAAAGGGTAAGGGGTGGGGTGGGAACTGGGTGGAGGGGAGCTATGGGGGGAAAAAAGAGGAACAACTGTAATAATCTGAACAATAAAGATTTATTTTTTAAAAAAAGAGATCAGCAGTTCAATTGGTTCAATTCCCAATCAGGGCACATACCCCGGTTGCGGGCTTAATCTCCAATAGGGGATCTCTCATCAGTGCTTTTGTTTCTCTATCCCTCTCCCTTCCTCTCTCTCTAAAAATCAATAAAAAACATTTAAACATTTTCTTTTTCAAATTTCCATTTTAGATGAGGAAAGTTATGCTCAAAGAACAACCAATTTTTGTTGGAGCCAATAATCAAACCTTTGTCTACTGAACTCCAAAGCCATGGCTGGCATTCTAGAGACATTTCCAGCAGCGGCCAATCTTTATTGAAGGTGGTATTTGCCTCAGCATCTGATATGCAAATGCCCAAAGGCCCAGATCCCTGTGGTCCATACTTAAACATTTGCACCACCTTATGAGGAAATCCAGCCCTGATTAATCTGGTTGCTCTATTTCTTGGAACCTGGCTTTTGCGGCTTTTGTGCTCCTTGATTCTCTGTGCTGCTGATGTTCCTGCTTACTCTGTGCCTCACAAGGATGTCAATGTAGGGCTGTCTGGTCAGCACAGGCAGCTAGGCTTCTGTGGTTGAGTTTGTTGTTTGCTCATTTCAAGTGAATTAAAAAATTATGTAGTATCTATTGTGTATAAGACCTTATTGTACTGATGGGGGTTTTGATGGAAAGATAGACAATCCAGGCATGGTTCTTTTCAAGGAGCTTACAAACTCCAAAAATATTCTTCAGGCCTGTATTTTTGGCTCACTTTTTCCATATGAGTTATGTGGTAATTTTGTCAAGTTCATAAAGTTGTTTGCTGGTATTTTATGAAAATTGTGCCAAGTCTGTTCATTGAGTTGGGGACTATTAGCCTCATTTTGAATGACTTTCTACCCTGGTAAATGGTTCTAACTTCTGGGCCCAGTCTTGCTGCTGATTACTTTACTGCCTACCTTTCTTTCTTCCTTTCTTTCTTTCTTTCTTTCTTTCTTTCTTTCTTTCTTTCTTTCTTTCTTTCTTTCTTTCTTTCTTCCTTCCTTCCTTCCTTCCTTCCTTCCTTCCTTCCTTCCTTCCTTCCTTCCTCCCTCCCTCCCTCCCTCCCTCCCTCCCTCCTTCCTTCCTTCCTTCCTTCCTTCCTCCCTCCCTCCTTTCCTCCCTCCCTCCCTCCTCACCTGAGGACATGGTTTTATTGATTTGAGAGAGAGAGAGAAACATTGATCAGTTGCCTCCCATATGCACCCTGACTAGGCATTGAACCCACAACCTTTTGGAGTATGGGACGACACTACAACCAACTGAGCAATCTAGCCAGGGCTGTGTTATTTCTTTCTTTTTTCTTTCTTTCTTTTTTTTTTTTTTTAGCTTTATTGAGATATAATTGACACATTACATTGTGTAAATTTAAGGTGTACAACATGTTGATTTGACACACTTATCTCTTGCTATGCTGTTCACTCTGTTCCTTTTTATGCTGGAGAGATGCTCAGGAGGGGCTCTTGCTTTTCTGTAGAGGGTCTGTCTCTCCCAGGGCTGCCCTTATGGGAGAAATGTTTATATTCATCTCTAAGATGCAAATGTGAAATCCTGCATTGTTGTCCACCTCCAGTGCTTGTTCATCTGGTTCTAGGGAGCTCAGAGCTCACTCAAGCCTCAGAGTCCAGGCTGAAACAGCAGGGGGGGCCCAACAGCTGGACAGAACCCTGAGAGAGGGGACCAGGTAGGCAACACTTGAAGGCCTACCTTCAAGACTCTATCCTATAGTCATCTTCATTTAGTTTGTAAACTTTTATTATAATTTTTTTCATTTTTGTTCTATTTGAAATAAACACAGTAAAGTAGAAAGAATAGCCCTAGCTGGTTTGACTCAGTGGATAAAGCATCGGCCTGTGGACTGAAGGGTCCCGGGTTCAATTCCAGTCAAGAGCACATGCCTGGGTTGTGGGCTCCATCCCAAGTAGGGGTGTGCAGGAGGTGGCCGATCAATGATTCTCTCTCATCATTAATGTTTCTTTCTCTCTCTTCGTCTCACTTTCTCTCTGAAATAAATAAAAATATATTTTTTTTAAAAAAGAAAGAATCATACAAGGAATATTCATATGTCCACCACCTAGTTTCAACAATAGTTAACATTTTTATGTATTTGCCTATCTATCAGCCTATCACCTATCATATATATGTATATATATATACACATACATATATCACTTTAATGTAAATTACGAACATAGTGACTTTTATCCTTCAAATACATCTCCAGAAAGTAAGAATACCATTGTCACATTTAACAAAATAATTATCTAATTTAATCTGATAATAAGGCCATATTTAAAATTATCATTTGCCCCCAAATATCTTTTGAAGCTGGTTTCTTGAAACCAGGAACCAATCAGGACTCATGCATTGCATTTTGTTTTTATTTATCTCAATCTATTTTAATCCAGTACAATTGCTTCTCCTTTCATAGTGTCTTTGACTTGTAAGCCCTAAGAAGGAAGATACCTACTAAGAAGGGCTCTTGGTGGCTAACTAGGCTCAAAATTTAAAAAAACAAAAACAAAAAACAAACAAACAAACAAAAAATAGAGCCTAGCAGCCATTTCTACACAGGGGCCTCTCATGCAAACCACACTTCAAGGAGAAACCTGCACTGAGCTGCCTGCCTGCACTGTGTTTCTGCCATCTGAGCCACCCCTTATAAGAAAACTAGAGGCCCAGTGCACAAAATTCATTCACGGATGTGTGTGTGTGTGTGTGTGTGTGTGTGTGTGTGTGTGTCCTTCAGACCAGCCTGCACTCTCTCCAATCTGGGACCCCTCGAGGGATGTCCGACTGCCCTCTCACAATCCAGGACTGCTGGCTCCCAACCGCTCGCCTGCCTGCCTGCCTGATCACCCCTAACCACTCCCCTGCCAGCCTGATCGACGCCTAACTGCTCCCCTGCTGGCCTGGTCGCCCCCAACTGCCTTCTCCTGCAGGCCTGGTCACCCCCAACTGTCCTCCCTGCAGGCCTGGTCCCTTCCGACTGCCCTCCCCTGCTGGCCATCTTGTGGTGGCCATCTTGTGTCCACATGGGGGTGGCCATCTGTGTGTTGGAGTGATAGTCAATTTGCATATTACCTCTTTATTATATAGGATTCCTGGAACCTTATTTTAACCAATAGGACTGAGGCTTTCCCCATACAATTGGAGCTACACAGCTATATCCCTATCAGCTTATTTACCAACTAATCAGAGTGGCTCAAGTCTGACCAATCAGGACAGTGCCCTTTGGTCTAATCAAACTGAGAATTTGGAGTCCTCATTTGCATGAGGATGGACCAATCATGAACCAGGTGTGGGGACTTCTATCTATATAAGATAGCTCCCCTCTGGCTTTGGGTGTGCACTTTTCCTTTCCATTGAAGACTGAGGATTGTGCTTTCCTGGCTGAGCTGAAACACTAAAGATGTCTTGCTGGAGCAGAGTGGAGCAGACCAACGTAGGCCAGAGAGCAGAGCAGAGCTGCCTGGCCTTCTCACAGCCATGCTGTCTCACAGTCAAGCTATATCACAATTGAGCTGTTTTGTACTAAATAAAGTTTCCTCCTTCACTGCATCCCAAATTGGGGATTCCTGTTAGTGTTGAACTGGCACCAACAACCATCCATTGACAGACTCTTGAAAAGATAGATCAGTTCTCAATGTATAATATTTCATATTGTGAATTTGTCCAATTATTTCCCTGTTATGTTATTTAACTTGTTTCTTTATCTGTATATTTTCTGTAAACTGAAAGTTAGATCTTAAAGATTTGCTTAGATCCTGCTGAAAACTTCTTGGCAAGAACACATGGCTCTAAATAATGGAGGCTGTCATTGGGAGTCTCTTTCCAGGGTGGAAGACAGGCAGAAAGGAGGCAGAAAGTGGGTTGGGAGCAGCCTGGGCCTTTCCTAGGCAGGTGACTATAACAAATCTCAGAATATGTGCCATCGCAGAATGGTTTTTCTTCACCAACTGGGGCTTAAGAGGTGGGCTTAGGCTTAGTATTCTGGTTTAAGAGCCCCAATGCAGGAAGCAGTTGTCCCGAAAACCTTGAGCTGCAGTTCCAGGTTGCTCATAGCTTGGTGACAGTTCTGACTCCTTGTCCTAGATCTGAGTGGCAGTGGTGCAGTATGATGTAAGGAAAAGGGCAGACTTTGGAGACAGATTGAACTGTGCAATTTGTCATCTTTTGGTCTTGGGCAATTCACTTGAACTCTTTGAGCCTTGGTTCCTCTATCTGTGAAGTGGGCACTGTAATTATACTACTTACCAGAGTAGTTTTAGGGATTAAAACTACTAATGGGCCAGAGGCACCAGGAACATAGGTGGGTATTCAGTAGGTGGAAACTAATGTTAATGAGTAAAGCTTTGGGCACAATAATGGGCCAGTGGCCAGTACTTGGGGCTGCCCCCTTTACACCCCAACAATAAGGTAACTGAATACTATTCCCCCAGGTGTTGGAGTGGGGTGAGCTTGAAGCAGCTGTAGACCTTCTTACATAAGGGACTATTAATTCTCTAATTAAAGCAAACCAGTGGGTGGAGGCTGGCAGCAAACAAAGCCATTTCTTTTTCTTTTTAAAAAAATATATTTTATTGATTTTTTACAGAGAGGAAGGGAGAGGGACAGAGAGTTAGAAACATCGATGAGAGAGAAACATCGATCAGCTGCCTCCTGCACATCCCTCACCGGGGATGTGCCCGCAACCAAGGTACATGCCCTTGACCGGAATCGAACCCGGGACCCTTCAGTCCGCAGGCCGACTCTCTATCCACTGAGCCACACCAGTTAGGGCACAAAGCCATTTCATAGGTCTTCAGAGTTGGCCACCATTATTTGGTTATACAGAGTGACCTTCTTTGCTTGCTTGTTAATTTAATCCAGGATTGCTGGTGGAAGTGCATCTGCTGTGGCAAGGTTTGTGACTTTGTCATATGTTTCCTTGGTTAACCTCATTGTCTTTTGTAATACAGTTCTTAGGGCATATAATTTACAATAAACTCTAGAGGTAAGATGAGGAAGAGCTCACCTCTTGAGATTTAAAAACAAACATCAATATTTAATGGTTGAATGTAGCTTTATACATGACAAATCCACCTCAACTATGGTTAATGAATTGAGCAAATGGTGGAAACCAGGGAAGTATCCTAATGTTGGCAACAGGATTCATGATTAGACTGTTATACTCTTGTCAGGTTGTTTTTGGTTTAAAATAACAGAATGTGTAACTAAAAGTGGTCTAAACAATAGGGTACATCTCATCTCATATAACAAAGTAGCATTTCTTGAGAAACTCAGATTGAGGCTCCTTTTTCTTAGGAATTTAAGGAGGTTTGATTACGTTAACCGATGGTTATTGGCATTAATTCAACACCAGCAGAAATTCCTAATTTGGGGTGCGGCAAAGAAGGAAACTTAATTCTGTGCAAACAGCTCAATTTGATACAGCACAGCTGTGTAACAGCTCAGTAGTGTTACAGCTCAGTTATGAAGTAGCACAGCTATGGACCTGCATGATTGTGAGGCAGCCCGAAGGCCAGGCCCCTGTCCTGCTAGACAGCTCTGCTCTGCTCTGGTCCACTCCACTCTGCCCTGTGCCAGTCTTCACTATTTCAGCCAGCCAGGGAAACAGTCTCTAGTCTTCTATGGAAAGGGAAAGTGCACACTCCAAGGCAAAGTGTGTTATCTGGCTCTCTGCGAGTGTGGTGTGACAGCAGAACCTTTGAAAGGGCAATTTGCCACCTCCCTCATTACTCGCCAAGTTAACCTAATTTAGCAGGGGACAATAGCACTATGTTTGTGCTTAACCAACACCAAGAAAGTTTCTGTTGTTACCTTAAGCCCTTGAGACGTATTGGCCACTTGGAGATCTGAAAAGACAAGTCTAGGACCCTCCCCACCTTCTGAAATGCTTCCCCTCTCCCCCTCTACTAACTCCATCTGGCATCCTAGTCATTTAAAGGAAGGTGGTAAACAGGCTAGGGCACATGATGGTTCTCAACTGTGAACATGCATCAGAATTACTTGGGGGATTGTAAAAGCACAGATACCTGGGCACCTCCCTCAGAATTTTTAGTTAGTAGATCTGGGAAGAGTCTGAGATTTTGCATTTTTAACTAGTTTAAAGCTGATGCGGATGATTCTGGTCCAGGGCCCATACTTTGAGAACCCCTGGGCAAAATAATAGACTGTGATATCTCTTTGAGTGTGTGTAACTAAGTATTTGATTTTTTCCATTCTTTCATGAACACTCCCTTGAGAATGGATCAGGGTCATGGATAGGAATCGACACAATAGAAACAACAGTGGGTGTTAGAAGATGTAGATCAAGCATGTCAAACTCAAAGGCTAACACAGGCCAAATAAACAGGGTTTAAGTTTATGTGGGCCGCAAAAAAACCAAAAGCTTCAATTTTCATAGAAACGTAGGTTTATTTCAATAGAGACATGCTGAATACAAAGGGCTGAAATAAATGAGTAATTGTTAACATAAAATAGAACATTTTAATAAAAATTATTTTTTCTTGAACATTAACTTACCAGACACTGAATAACTGCACAAATTAATAAGTGTAACGCAAATAAACCTATTTTTTTTTGTTCTCTGAAAGCGAAATATTTCCTGTTGCGCACACCAAACAAGTCAGTCCAAGACTAATGGCGTGGCAATTGCTAGTATTAGTGGAGAGAAATGGTGCGCCTGCGCGTAAGGTGTGTAAGGGAAATGAATGCAACACGTTTATAGTAATCAGTCATTAGTGAACATTATAGTTCGCTATTAATAATTATGTATAACAGAATATTGTAAAAATTAAGTTACAAAATTTTTATTAAAACATTTCTTACATACCATTATATTGGCTGGGCTGCAAAAATATTCGTTGTGGGCCACATGCAGCCCTCGGGCTGCGAGTTTGACATACTTGATGTAGATGATACTGAGCCTGATTTTTTGCAGGCCTCTTGACTCAAGGTCTAAATTTCATTCAAGGAACAACAAATACAAGTAAGCAAGAGATTTTCTGAGCACCAAATAAAAAAAAGTAATTTTAAAAATATTGAATAGTTTTCCATTGCTAATGTAACAAATTACCACAAACATAGCAACCTAAAAGCACATATTTTTTTTCTCACAATTTCTGTAGGTTAGAAGACCCAGTGGGCTCAGCTGAGTCCTCTGCTTCACATCTCTCAAGGCCAAAATCAAGGTGCCTGCCTGGAGGCTCTGGAGAATAGTCTGCTTCTAAACTCATGTTGTGGCCATCCCTGTTTCCTTGCTTGCTGTCAGTTGTAGGATAATCTGTGGTCTGAGGAGGTGCCTATTTTCTTCCCAGGCTTTCCATGTGGTCCCTCCAGCAATAGCAACCTGAGTCCATCTAACACTTCCAATGTCTGCCTTCTGTTGAATCTCTCTGACTCCAGCCAGAGAAAGTGCCTGCTGGTCAGGGCCCATGTGATCAGATTGGGCCTACCCAGGGTAACTTCATTTTATTTTGTTTATTTTTATTTTTTCAGGGTAATCTCTTTTTAAAAAATCCTCAACCAAGGATATTTTTCCATTAATTTTTTAGAGAGAGTGGAAAGAAGGGAGAGAGGCAGAGAGACAAACATTGCTGTGAGATACATTAATTGGTTGTCTCCCACATGGGCCCTGGGGCTGGGGATGGAGCCTGCACTCGAAGTACTTGCCCTTGACCAGAATCAAACCTGTGATCCTTCAGTCCGTGGCCAACGATGACACTCTATCCACTGAGCAAAACCAGCCAGGGCTCTCCTCATTTTTTTTCTCTCTCCTCATTTTTAAAGTCTGTGACTTTAATGATATCTACAGATTTCCCTTTGTTATATAGTACAGCATAGTTGCATGGTCCAAGGATTAGGTTGTGGACATCTTTAGGGAGCCTTCTGCTTACCATGAATAAATAATATGGTTGGAAAAAAAAATCAGAGTAACATAAAAATACTTACTGAAAAAAGTCTTACTTCCTATTCTTTCCACCTGATCCCTCACCTATCCTTACCAGCTAACCACTATTTTTAGTTTCTTGTGTATTCTTCCAGAGTTAGTTTTTGTAAACATAGTATGAATATGAACATTATTCTTTTCCCTACTGTCCCAATTATGCCCCAATTAATTAATTAATTATCTGTCTAGACTTAGTGGGACAAACGCAGATGACCAGGAGTCAGCATAATGGCTATCCCCTGGTACTTCAATGTCTAGACAGCTGAGCTGAACAGGAACACATGAACACACAAGACAGAATTAGTATGCAATTACACAGGGTTTATTTACCTATTCCTAGTGGGTCCTAGGCTCCAGCAAAGGCCACCCGGTGATGCACACTGAAAGACGGACAACGAAGACGGAGACAGACAGGTGGCCACAGTTGGTTCAGGCTCACGCAGTAGAGCAATCAGGGGCTTGTCTCACGGAGTGACATGGAGTCCTCCTCTCAGGCAGGAGACAACGACTGGAGAAAAATCTTGTGCTTATATAGCTGGTAGTATACAACTTGTGTCTTATCAGTGTGGGCCAGACGGTGTGCCTTTGCTAGGAGCAGGGTGTTTACGCTGTAAGGGCTTAGGGCCGTGGTTGGCAAACTGCAGCTCGCGAGCCACATGCGGCTCTTTGGCCCCTTGAGTGTGGCTCTTCCTAAGCCTTAGGAGTACCCTAATTAAGTTAATAACAATGTACCTACCTATATAGTTTCAGTTGTAAAAATTTGGCTCTCAAAAGAAATTTCAATCGTTGTACTGTTGATATTTGGCTCTGTTGACTAATGAGTTTGCCAACCACTGGCTTAGGGGATTCACATCAAGATAGTGGGGCGTTCACCACATTTTGGAAGTTACAGAGTATTGGGGTCTTTACACAGCAAACATTTCACACATTAATTATTTCCACACATTAGAGGGGTTTCCTTATGACCATAACATCATTATAACACCTACTTACATTGAAGGTAGCATACTGTGTACTTCTGCGTCTTGCTTTTTTTCTTTTTAAAATTAAATGTCACTTGGAGATGCTTTTTTTACAGTGCATAGAGAAAGTTCTCCATCTATTTCTATAAAGCATAGCACTCCATAAATGGGTACTATAATTTACTTACCCTGTCTCCTGTTGATGGACTGCTAATCTGTTTCTAATATTCTGCCACATAATCAATAGCTGTCAGTGACTAACTTCACACAAACATTATTTCTTCCATGTGACCACTGATTGTTTTTAAATTTTGTTTGTTTTGCTTTTAGTTCTAACATCTCCAAGGCTAGTGACAAGTTGGCTAGGTGACATGACACCATCTTGCCTTGGTGGCCCAGAAAATGGAGACTTTAGCTTGACTTTGTGAATCTGAATCATTGCCATACCTGGCTAGTCTCAATTCCTCCAAAAGCATCCTCAGCTTTTCTGTAGGACCTCTGACCATCCCATATGTACTTCCATTGCTCCACCATACTATACAACTCCTGGAAGCACCATTAGCCTCAAGTTGATGTAAGTGGTACCCCCCTGAAGGTTGCCAAAGGAGGAACACAGGAGACCAGAATGGTGAGGGATTACGAATTTATTCGATCATCCACATACCAGGTGGCTAAACTTGGATGGCTCCAGCAAACAGTGATGGGAGTCAGCAGCTTTTAAAGGACTTTTGGCAGGCTTTTTTTCTGGGTGGAGACTTCTTTATGCATACCCAGAGGGGAGATAATGGAATGTGGTCACCACAAGTGAAATGTGGTCTTAGCGAAGGGAATATCTATAGTGAAATAACCTGAAAAGCCAGTATCAGCAGGGGTATCAACTCAATTGCTCGATCAAACCTAACACCCCCTGAGGTTATGCCATCAGAAGTATAAGCTGCCACCCTGTCCCCAAGCCACTCTGTTCCACCCTGTTACTCTGATAAGAAATTCCATTTCAGGTCCTCCATTATTATTCCCTTTGACCTTCTGGTTTGTTCATACTCTTACCTAAAAGGATCACTTCCTTTTGTTATCAGAGAAATGTGTGGATGTCTGGCTAGTGGGAGTGGGATATCCCATTCCCCACTGGGTGATCATAGTTGGGTCCTTAAGATATCTTGCAAAAAAGAATTTTCTGAGACTTGTACAGGAGGATGACTGATTTTGGGTTTCCAGAATCCCATTTCTGCCTGACTGGTGTGGCTCAGTGGTTGAGCATCTACCTATGAACCAGGAGGTCATGGTTTGATTCCTGGTCAGGGCACTGAAAGATCAGACAGAGGCCGAAAACCAGGACTACAGGCTTTATTAGAGGAGAAGGACCTGCCGGGTTGTCTCGCAAGGGGAGAACGGCAGCATGTGCAGAGGTGGGCACGCCTTTTGAGGGGCGGAATGGGAAGGAATGGGGGCTTAGTGTACTCGGCGCACGCTGATTGGTGGCTTAATGTATGGTCCATATAGGAACAAGGGCTTAGGGCAGTGGTCGGCAAACTGCGGCCGAGAGCCACATGCGGCTCTTTGGCCCCTTGAGTGTGGCTCTTCCACAAAATACCACGTGCGGGCGTGCACATACAGTGCAATTGAAACTTCCTGGCCCATGCGCAGAAGTCGTTTTTTGGCCTGGGCGAGTCTATTTAGAAGTGGGGGGTGTCGGTCGGTTGCGCGACGGGAGATGCGGCGCAGGCGGGCCGCGGGATAAGCAGCGCGGGGGAGGTACATTGTTTTGAGGTACGTTCGCTGAGGTCGACCCCTTCCAACTCTCCCATCCACACTCGTCTTTCTGAAACAAGTATACAAGACGAGTGTCAATCTCAGGGAACGTACCTCAATCAGATTGAGGATGTTTTTAGCAAAGGCCAGTTTAGGAGTACCCTAATTAAGTTAATAACAATGTACCTACCTATATAGCTTAAGTTTAAAAAATTTGGCTCTCAAAAGAAATTTCAATCGTTGTACTGTTGATATTTGGCTCTGTTGACTAATGAGTTTGCCGACCACTGGCTTAGGGTATTTGGCAGGTGTGGATTGGTGGTCCAATGTATAGTCCATATAAGGCACATGGTTAGTCACTCAGGTATCTCTGGGCTGCAGGTTATGTCATACTCAGCCCACCAGTTGGGGGAAGGGAGGATCTATCAGGCACATGCCCAGGTTGCGGGCTCGATCCCCAGTGCAGGGCGTGCAGAAGGTAGCCAATGGATGATTCTCTCTCATCATTGATGTTTCTCTCTCTCTCTCTGAAATCAATAAAAATTTATTAAAAACAAACAAACAAAAATCCCATTTCACTTAATCCAGTCCTGGAAGAAGTGCAGCTAGAAGCAAAGCCAATGTCCAGAGTTTCCGTTCCATGTTGGAGCTGGGTCCAGTTCAGCATTAGGCTAGTTATACTCCATTAATCCACTGTGTGGGGTCCACATGATTGTGGGCCATGTGAGCCAAGATAGTGGCACCCCCTGTGTTATAGTTATGATTGTATTAGTATGTAGTGACCCCCATATTTCAATATTTAGTTGTAACCCAGTGTGAGACCCACAAAACCCGAATGTACTTTTCCAAATGAGTGAACGCCCAGAACTTGTACCCTAGACTCATACTGCACCAGTATAGCACACCACAGCTGGCAGCCACTGATAAGGACCATCGTGTTTCCTTGACCACATAAAAAACCCAGACTTTTGACACTCAGTGTCTCCTGCCCCGAGAGAGGACTCCACATCACTCTGCAAGACGACCCCGAGATGCTCCGCCGAGACTGAGACGGAGTCACGGCTGCTCCCATTTTGGTCTTCGTCCTTGTCGGTGTGCATCGCCGGGTGGCTACGCTGGTGCTAGGATCCACTAGGAAGCGGTAATAAACCCCTGTGTGATGGCATACTAACTTCTGTCTCTGTGTGTTGACGTTTATGACTTGGCTCGGTTGCCTTAGGCCTTAAAGATCTGAGGGGGATGTTGTTATCCTGACCCTCGGACACCTATGCTTGTCCCGACCAGGCTAAGGCAGAATAAGTAATTAATAGAATTTGGGGTCAACTGGGACACCCTACAATAAGAGTTCAAGAGTCCTGTGTGAACCACGAGTGCAAGAGAGTAAATTCTTTTCTTTAGGAACTTAAGTTTCTCAAATCTTCCTGTGTTTGCAGGTGTGACTGACAGACAAATACCTTCCCTATGTTACCCAGACTTTATTGGGCATGTGTTTAAGGCAGCTTCTTGGCAAAGCTGCACAAATAACATGCCTATAATATTTGGCTCCTTTCTAGTTTTTTAACAGCTAGGTTCATTACAGTGGTATCATTTTCCCTTTGGAGATCTTTGACTTCCTGACCAGTCCCCTCTTTCTTTCATACTTTTTCTGTGTGTGTTTTTTTTCTCCCAATTGTCTGGAGAAGATTCATAAGCTGATTGTTCTTCCCCAACAATAATAAACTCAGTTTACTGCAGGGATCAGGCACTCAAGGCACACACCATAGGCCTCTTGTCTTAAGCCAATTTCCTGTGCACCTCCACACCCCCATCTCTGTGAGCAGATGGCTCATCTCTGCCTCTTCCTATTTGGTTCTGTAGAGGCCTCAACTTTCAGCTTCATTTTGAGACAGAAATGACTGAAGTCTCTTGAAGAGCTCCTCAGGTGGCCTGCTCAGCTCATTTCTTCAGATTCTTTCTGGTGACTTATAAGTGATACCGAATTTTTGGACTGGAACCCGAATTCTTTGTCCGCCAGAATCGAAGAATGAGTCCACAGACAGAAAGTGGTATAGCAAAGATGGAGATTTATTGAAGAACAAGTACAGACTCTCACGTAGGGAGGGGGAAGAGTCCCACTGGGTTCCTTTCCCTATGGCTTATAAAGACTGCAGATCCTGGTGCCTGATATCCCCTCTGATTGGTCAATATTCCCCTTTGACATGTGAGGTTCTCCCTCCTCCTTCCCTCTGGGTTTTCTTCTTTTCCATCTGAATGAAGGGCTTCCTTCTCTTTATTTTGTAAATATAGACCTTTCCTGGCTACTTCTAGTTCCCTTGTCTAATGGAAATGTAACTGCACCTGGCTTCCTTGTGTTATGGAAATGTACCTTCTCCCAGTCTGTGTCCCTGTTTTTTTTCCATGGACCCAATTCTAAAAATTCCTAATCCTGCCTATATTCCCCCTAAAATTTCTGCTTCAGTCCCCCCTCCAATTAGGAAACCCCAACTGCCATTGGGGACAGTGGATGCTGGGTCTTTGTGCTGGCAAAGGGGTCGTAGTTTGGGGCGGCAGTCAGGATCCCATCAGAAGTGGGCTACTAAGGGTCCACAGAAGATGATGTAGCAGCGCCTTCATTTGCTGTTCCATGTGGAGGACCAGTTGCAGCTTTAGGGCTTCTAAATGGGAGAATATGAAACATAACAAGCAATGGTTAAAGACGAGCAATAATAAAACAGTATAAACCAAGGCCTGAGGAAGTGGTTTTGATTGGTGATAGTGGTAGCATAGGTTGTCCTATAAACCAAGATTTAACACATTTTACTCTGAATATACTTAGTAGTTAGGGATTCGGGGAGCTAGTATGGCTTGAGAAATTTACTATACCAGGTTACAGAGAGGGGCTATAAGTAGGAGTATCTTGTGGTGTTTCTGGGTCCCAGTAAGGACAGAGAAAGGTCTCCTCCAGGTACCAGCCCAGGGTTTAGAAGACACTTATAAAAAGACAGAATAAGAATTGTAAAAAGGATTAAAATACTGATTATTTAGAAATAGCAGAGTATGTTACTTATCAGGCACTCATTATCTTCCCAGGATCTCTTCGGAAGGGAAGTTTCAGGTCCTCTAGAGGTTCACATGAGTAGGAATCTGGTGATTCAGTTGATGGTAATACAGCTTCATTCTCCTCCTGGGCTGGTGTCCAAAGCTTCACTCGAGACAAATGTATTCATGAGTCGACTCCACTGACCTTGATTGCAGTGGGAGTGAATAAAATTATGGGATAGGGACCCTCTCATTGCGGTTTCATAGTGGTGGAGTGGGTAGGTAAAGCCTTGATGAGCACCAGATCTCCAGGTGTTAGGGTTGGAACCTGGGGATCTCTAGGTCTAGCTTCAGAGAGCTATTGTAAAGTCTGCTGGAATTTAGCTAGTGCTGTAATATCTTGTACTAATGCCGTAGTTTCTCTGTCTATTAAGAGATCGTTGGTAAGGAAGAGACGGCCATACAGCATTTTGTAGGAACTAAGTCCTAGGTCTTGGGGAGTATTTCTGATTCTTAGCAGGGCTATGGGTAAAACTAGCAGCCAAGGGAGGTGGGTCTCCTGGACAAGTTTGCGTATATGCCTTTTCAGAATGTCATTTGCCTTTTCTACTTCCTAAAGGATTGAGGCCTCCAGGTACAGTGGAGGTGATATTTTATTCCTAGGGCCTTTGAGACTGCTTGGGTGACCTGGGCCCGGAATGAGGGGCCCCCATTATCACTCTGGAGAGAATGTGGCAGTCCAAAGTGAGGAATAATTTCTGAAATTAGGGTCCTGACTACCTCCTGTGCCTTCTCAGTCTTGCAGGGGAAAGCCTCTACCCAGTTAGTGAAAGTGTCTACCCATACAAGAAGGTATAGAAATCCTTTAGCTTTTGGCATGTGGGTAAAGTCTATCTGCCAATCTTCCCTTGGATATCCTCCAGTTCTTTGAAAACCAGGTAATGCTAATTTTTGGTTGTTAGTATTGTTTTTTTGGCATAACTCACAAGATCTGACTACTTGTTGGGTAGTTTTCATGAGATCCTTTCCTGTAAATAATTGCTGGATCATTTGATAGGTCTTTTCTCCCCCTAGATGAAATGCCTGAGGAGCTTATCCCCTTCTGTCCGTATCCATCCAGTGGGAAGGGGAGTATACCCTCGGGAGTCAGGCCATTCTTTCTCTTTCTGGGTGTAGTAGGGCTTAATATCCCATAGGGAATCCTCCCAGACTAGAGGGGCTTCTACAATTTTCCATGGCTCTCAGGCAGCAGCCTTGGCTGCTACATCTGCCCGCTGATTTCCCTCTTTTATTTAATCAGTTCCTTTTTGATGCCCCTTGCGATGCATGACAGCGACCTCTGTTGGCTGAAAAATAGCTGACAGGAGGTGGTCAATTTCCTTGTGATATTTAATTGGGGACCCATTTGCAGTTAAATAACTTCTTTCCTTCCAAATGGCTGCGTGGGCATGTAACACTAGGAAAGCATACTTGGAATCAGTATATATGTTAACCCATTTTTCTTGACTTAATTCTAAGGCCCTAGTGAGAGCAATCAATTCTGCAAGTTGTGCACTAGTCCCCGGGGGAAGAGGCTGGCTCTCAACCGTGTCTTTTAAAGAAACTACTGCATATCCAGCCTTTCTGATTCCTTGCTCAACATAAGAGCTGGTATCAGTGAACAGAACCAAGTCTGAATTACTTAAAGGCTTTTCCTGTAAATCTTCTCTAGCCGCATAAGTTTGTAAAATTATTAGTTCACAATCATGTAAAAGCCTTTCACCTTCTTCAGGGAGAAATGAGGCAGGGTTTAGGGCAGGGCAGGTCTTGATCTGGACAGCTGGGCCCTCAAGTAGAAGGGCCTGATACCTTAAAAGACGGTTGTCAGACAGCCACAGGCCTCCCCTGGTATTTAAAATAGAGACCACTGTATGGGGGGTGTATACTGTTAAGTCCCATCCTAAGGTCAACTTGACTGCTTCAGGGATCAGGAGAGCTACAGCTGCTACTGCCCGCAAGCAGGAGGGCCAGCCCTTGGCCACAATATCAATTTCCTTGCTCAGATATCCTACTGGCTGTTGAGTTAGTCCTCTAGGTTGGGTCAGGACTCCCAGAGCCACTCCCCCTCTTTCTGTTACATATAGGTTGAATTCCTGGCCTGTTGGGAGGCTTAAAGCTGGTGCCTATAGCAGGGCCTTTTTGAATTGTTTAAAAGCTTGCTCTGCCATAGGTTCCCAGACTAGGATGGAGAGGCTGTCTTTCTAGCTGATAAAGTGGGCGTGCCAATTCTCCATAGCCTGGGATTCATAGCCTGCAGTAGCCAGTGATGCCCAAGAAGCCTCTCAATTGCTTTAGGGTTCGGGGCTGAGGGAAGCTGAGGATAGGGCCTATTCAGTCCTCTCCTAAAGCTCGTATTCCCTTTGATAGATTAAGTCCTAGGTATTTAACTGAATGGGAACACAGCTGGGCTTTGGTTTTTGAGACTTTGTAGCCTTTTTCCACTAGGAAGTTTAATAAAGTTTTTGTTCCTTCCTTGGAGATTTTCTCTGATGGGGCACACAGTAAAAGACCATCTACATACTGGAGGACCTTGGTGCTGGGGAAAGTAAACTGTCCAAGGTCTTTTGATAAGGCCTGGATGAACAAATGAGGGCTATCCCAAAAACCCTGGGCAGCACTGTCCATGTTAGTTGACTGCTTTGATTATTAGGGTCTTCAAAGGCAAAAAGGAACTCTGAATTAGAATGTAGGGGTATACAGAAAAAGGCATCCTTAAGATCTAGTACTGTAAACCACTCTGTGTCCTCCGGAATCTCGGCAAGTAAAGTGTAAGGGTTAGGGACAATTGGGTGGATAGGAATCACTGCCTCATTTACTAATCATTAAGTCCTGAACTAACCTCCATTCACCATTTGGTTTCTGTACTCCCAAGATGGGAGTATTGCAAGGGCTGTTACATGCTTTTAACAGGCCCTACTTCCTTAGATTGTCTATTATAACCTTAAGTCCTTCCCGAACCTCAGGTTTGAGGGGGTATTGCCTCTGATGTGGATATGAGGCTGAGTCTTTGAGATGGACCTGGATGGGGGAGGCTGTGATGGCTCGTCCTATCCTGCCCTTTGTGGCCCAAACGTCGGGGTTAATTTCAGTCTCCATTAGGGGGAGGCATAGGACCTGCTCCAGGTACATGTGGATAATAGTTCTCAGACGAGCTAGAACATTTCTCCCTAAAAGAGCTGTGGGGCTCTCTGACATGATTAGAAAGGCATGTGAGAAGAACAGCTCACTCCAGCTACACCCTAGAGCAGGGGTGGGCAACCCCTGGCACGCGTGCCAAACATGGCATGCCAGTAACTTTTGCTGGCACGCGAAACCCTCTCTTATAATCTTCATTTACAATTTTTTTCTTAATATCGACTTTTTCATTTTTCAGATAAATTCAGTGTAGGTGCATCTTAGATAAATAAATAATTTTACATAACAAGTTATCTTAAAGACCATAGACATGGATTGACGAGAGAGGGGAAGAGCAATTTCTATGCCTCTGCCTTAACTCTCCCTGCCTTCCTAGATCCGACCAGTGTTTTGGTTTCAGCCTCAGACGGAACGGGTTTTCGTTGACAAGACAACCGCCTCACCTACTTATTCAAAATTTCACTCTATAAAAAATGAAACTTTCTCTCTCGCTTTGCCCACCGGTACTAACGAAAGGGGAATAAATTTCTATGTTTCTCTCAATTTGCAAAATTCAGAGAACTGGAAGAGACAGCAAGATTCATGAGGTTTCCAGACAGCATGAAACTGGAGGAACTAAACTTGCAAATGTTTTCATGGATAGATATGGCTGACTTTGAAATGCAGTTGAATGAATTTCAGAGTAGCTCAATTTGGAAGCAGAAATTTATTGACCTTAGAGTTGACTTGGAAAACATTGGAAAAAAGCGATTAGAGACAGGAGTACCAGAGAGAAGTGTCAAAAACGAACTATTGAGGACTTGGAATGCCATTCCAGAAAATTTTTTCTGTTTAAAAAACTTTGCAACAGCGTTACTCTCCATGTTTTCATCCACATACGCTTGTGAATCTTTGTTCTCAGTGATGACTTTTGTTAAGTCTCGTAATAGGAGTAGCCTGACGGATGAAAGCAGTAGCTCGTGCATATCTCTGAAGGTCACGAAATATAAACCTGATGTAAAATCTCTGTCATCAGTGATGCAGCAGCAAAAGTCCCACTGATAATATCAAACGGAGTCATAAAGTTTTCTGTCGGACTATCAGTGTACATGTATACATTAAAAGATAAATGTATTTTTCATCATCATATACTGTGTTTTTGTCACTCAAATGAATCTTATTATTTCTTCAAGGTTCATCACAAACGTACACCTTAAGAGATATCAAGTAGGCATAGCATGTTCTCAAAAAATTAGGGTTGGCATGCAGAAGAATTTTGAGTCAGAGATTTTGCTGGTTTTGGCACGCACTTACAAAAAGGTTGCCCACCCCTGCCCTAGAGGTTGAGAAAAATATCTCTTTATTGGCCTTCCAGACACACCAATAATGGTTATCGCCTATGATGATAACTGACCAGGGTTAGAGAGAAGTACCGAGAGAGTGGCTCCCGTGTCGAGGAGGAAATTGATTTCCATTCCCTCAACAGTCAGGCTTACCCGGGGCTCCTGGGTGGAAATAATGACAGTCCTGTGAGGAGCCGGGTTGGGAGACCCTGGGTCCCGTCAGTCTTGCTGGGCCAGCTGGGTGGCCAGCCCTGACCCAAGGGACCACTGTCTCCGGGGGCAGTCCGACTTCCAGTGGTTTCCCTGGCAGACAGGACAGGGCTTCGGGGGTTTACCATGCCCCTTGGGGCAATTCCCACGCATATGTCCAACCTGGTTACAGCAGTAACAAATGATTGACACTGACTGTTTTTGTTTACCTCCGGGCTCTTGCTAGGAGCTTTTGTTCTCCTAAACGCAGCACAAAGAGCCTTAGTCTTGGCCTGACTTCTCCTGTCTTTTCTATCCTCTTCCTCCTGGTCTCTATTATAGAACACAGAGGTGGCGACTTTCAGGAGATCAATCTAAAGTACTCTTGGGGCCAATTGCCAATTTCTGCAATTTTCTCCTGATGTTTGAGGCTGATTGAATGATAAATTTGTCCTTTAAAATCAACTGCCTCTCTATTGAATCTGGGGTGATATTGGTGTGTTTCACCAATGCCTCCCTAAGCCTTTCTAAAAATGCGGAGGGGTTTTCATTAGCCTCCTGGCTGATGGTAGTTAGTTTGGATTAATTAATAGGCTTAGACTTGCTTCTCCTGAGGCCTTCTATTATGCAAGCCTGACAGTGTCTTATTTTCCACATCTTGACATCAGGGTCCCACCCTGGGTCTGTACTGGGAACTGCCTCAGACCCTGTCAAGTATCTTTCTTTCTCATCAGGGTTTGTAACATCTCGTACACAAGAGATGTAGTAACTGTTGCCAAAATCTCGGGGCTCTGCCAAAACCTTCTCTTTCTTGGTGTGGGACAAAGTTTTCTCCAGAAGGAGCATTAAGTCCCGGTAAGATAGATCAAATATTTGACTTATTCTCTGAAAAACCTCTATATAATTGTCAGGATTATCTCCCCAGGTCTTTCTTTATCTGACTCAGGTCTTTAAGGCTGAAAGGGGCCTGAACTCTGGTACTCCCAAATTCCCCCACCTGTTCTATGAGAGGGAAGAGACCTTCCGGACGCCTCTGTGTAGGGAGGGCCCTGGACATCTGCCTTTCCGCTGGCAGAGGTATTTTCCCTGAGCGCCCAGGATGGGGGGTGGTAAAACGCTTCACCTGGGGTTTCAAGGTGGAGGGGCAAGAGGGCTCTGGGGGG
>NW_005871067.1:7417010-7434077 GCF_000147115.1 Myotis lucifugus | reverse complement strand
CCCCCCCCCCGCCATTAAAGGATTATCCTCTGCCTGATTTTATATTCTAAGCTTCCTGCTCACTGGGGTAACTTTTACTTTCTACTGACCCTTAATTTCTGCTGTTTTATTTTCAAACCTTAAGAATGTTACCTTCTTTTAAACTGGGCAACAACTTGGTTGCTTCACCTGCTGGGAGAGGGACATGCTAGTTGACTTTGCAGGGAATTACAAAGGCACACCTTCCTAGTTTTTATAAGAAAGGGTGCCGCAATCTCCTGAAGTTTTACAAATACCTTTTAGTTCAACTATGACCTGCTTAGAAGCCTGCAATTTACAGTAAGTCAGAGTCCTTTCCATGGGTTTTCTAAAGATTTAAATGAACTAAAGTAAGGCAATGGCTGTCCAATGACAAAATCCAAAAGTGGCATGGTTCTAGATTTGTCTAAAATGCAATTGATAAAACCTTTGTTTCATAATTTTCTGAGACAACAACTTTCTAGTACAACAAACAATTTGTATGTAACATGTGGCACATGACTTATTGCAGACGGTGCATTAAAGCATTGAAAACAATTTATAAATCCCAATAAGAGAAACATAAAACCCCAGAATGTTGCTGGCAGATACAGAGAATTATCACACTTGCCATTTTTCCCTGACTGAAAGGAAATTTTGCTTTGAATCTGCATAAATTTTTCCTGAAGTAGACTAAAACCTTTATGACATTCAAAGTATATGTATTTAAATAGAACATTGCTATTAATTTTTTTTTAATTTGGCAGAGTTTCCTCATGCAACTTCAAGTATATTGCATTGGTCTAATTTGGTTCAAAAGTATTTCTTTTAAGGGAGAAAGAATAAATCTTTTTGCATCACCCCATGGCCCTTCAGCATGTCACAAAAATCTGTCTTTCAGTTCAATTCTTGAAATATTACATTCGGAAAAGCTGTAAAATATAACCAATTTAAAGATTATTAAAACTTAAATTTGTTTTTAACATTAAAGATTTGGTCTTGACCACAGAATTAATTATTTTCAATCTGGCCATTAAATTTTATATGATATATTTTGAATGTCAGAGAAACTGCTGGGAGAACATGCCTACCGCTGCCTTGCCCCCAAGGGCGCAGAAGCTGAAAAGCTGTGGTCACGTCATAGATAACCTTAGTTCCCGCCTCGGCATGGCCTGCATGGGTTTTTGACAGCGTGGACCACCCAGTACCCATTACTGCCAATAAGATGTTTTAATGGACTTGCTGCTGGGCGGGGCTTTGCCAATTTCCCCGCCTTGTCACCACCTTTGGGACCAAAAGCCATGCCTTTGGAACCAAAAGGCGCTTGTCTGAGTAAAAGGGCTCTTTCCTTTTCCTGCTTCCCTCCAGGTGGGGAAGACAATGATACTTCCCTGGGTTAACATATATGCAACCTTCACAAATTTACACTTTCAAATTAGCTTCAGAATCTTAAAATTTTAACCTAGCAGAACAACCTTTGGTTCTGAGTGACACACAAAGCCTATAGGAACAGAGACAGAGTGCTTTCTATCTTCATAAAGACAGTAAAGAGCAAACCAAGCCGGCAACCTAGGTACATTGCAGCAGACAAAGAGACTCTCAAGTTCAAACCCTACCATGTGTTCCTCCTGTCCACAAGCAGCTGAGCCCCCACAAATTAGGATGTTCCCTATCTTTAAACAGACTGATTCAAACATCAACATGAAACATTAACAGAAACACTCTCAATACACAATATTTACAAGTGCGCACAATCCACAGACACTCCACAAGGCATTCCATTAAAAGCAATGTTTCTCGTCCCGGGTTTGGGACTGGCCCTCACAGAACCTTAGCATTTTCCAATGGACCATTTTGGCCATGTGGCTCGCCCTATTGTCTTGCATTCCCCTTGTGTCATTTTTCCCATTTTCCAAAGAAAATCCATCTCAGGGCTATTCTATAGCATCCATGAAGAGGTGGGCTCAGGCCAAGGGCCAGCTAAAGTCCGGTGGGGCGCCTCCCCTTGAACTAGCCTTTCCTCTACACGCGTATAGAAAGTCCCAGAAGCATCCCTTAATTTATGAGAAGTGGCTCACCTTCCCAAATTTCAAATGGGCAGGTAAATAAAACCTGGCAAAAATGAGACTTTTAAGAATGCTCCGGAGAGGGTGCGACCATTTTACAGAATCACAATGAAGGCTAGAGGCGAGTTACCCAGTAATTAATAAGATAACTTAACAGCTATGTCTGGCTCTAATGCTGAATTCTCTGAAAGGCTGAAAACTTCTACAGGGGTGGAAAACAGTCAGCTGGCTCTTCCTTTCTTAACTCCTGCTTAGAATTTTTTTCCCAGGACCCTTACCATAAAGGCCTGCACAAATAGTGACTTAGGATCTTAAGCTTAGTGGGTCCTGGACCGCGGAGGCAGTGGTCTTAGCTGGATACTATTTGACCTGACTGAGATAGAGAGCAGAAGAAAAGGCAGATGATTCTCCAATTAAAACCTGCTTGGGAACTGGGCCAGGGGAGTGGACGTATGTAGTGGGTCAGAAATGTGCTGTTCTTGGAACCGTGTCTCAGTTTCTCTCCCAGCTGTCTAAGACAGCAGCGAGGACCCGGGATGCTGGGTGACCAACCCTTGTATGCATCCCCTGGACGGGTCAGACTTTAATTACATGTGTTGTTAAAACCCTATTGAGGCGGTCTGCACACCATGGAGAGATTCTCTCCCAGCACCTCCGCTGTGGCTCTTACTCACATAAGAACATCTGAGAATCCCGGACCTGAGGGAGAATTGCCTCTTTGGTCTTCGGAGCTGGGCAGAGACCCAAGCACTCATTTAGTTGATGGCTGGGCTTTGACTTGTGACTGGCGGAAGTCTAATGCTCTAACCCGACCTGGCACCAGTTTATCCTTCCATGGGAGCCTTTTTCTTCTAGAGGCAGTCGCCCTAGTGGCCTTTACTTGACTGACCCATACCCACTTTGGTTTTGGCCCTGGAGTATTCATCCAGAAAGAAGCAGTGAAAGAGAGAGAGAGAGATGCCCGCTTTTTAGACGGCAGCCAAGTTTAAGTGACTGGCAGGCAGCCGTCTGCCTCCAAAATCATACCAGAGACAGAAAAGAGACAGAATCCGTGGCTACTCACCATTCGACGTGAAGAGGGTTGATTAATTTACAGAGAAATTCCTGGCCAACACACCATCTGATACCGAATTTTTGGACTGGAACCCAGATTCTTTGTCCGCCAGAATCGAAGAATGAGTCCACAGACAGAAAGTGGTATAGCAAAGATGGAGATTTATTGAAAAACAAGTACAGACTCTCACGTAGGGAGGGGGAAGAGTCCCACTGGGTTCCTTTCCCTATGGCTTATAAAGACTGCAGATCCTGGTGCCTGATATCCCCTCTGATTGGTCAGTATTTCCCTTTGACATGTGAGGTTCTCCCTCCTCCTTCCCTCTGGGCTTTCTTCTTTTCCATCTGAATGAAAGGCTTCCTTCTCTTTATTTCGTAAATATAGACCTTTCCTGGCTACTTCTAGTTCCCTTGTCTAATGGAAATGTAACTGCACCTGGCTTCCTTGTGTTATGGAAATGTACCTTCTCCCAGTCTGTGTCCCTGTTTTTTTTCCATGGACCCAATTCTAAAAATTCCTAATCCTGCCTATATTCCCCCTAAAATTCCTGCTTCAAAAAAATCTTCACTATTACCATTGCAAATGACTCCAGGAGGAAGTCATTGCACACTCAATATCAGGCAGTCTTTCATGCCAGGGAGGAGCAGGGTTGCTCCTTAAGTCAGGTTCAGGGGCTAGGGAAAAGCAGACTGAGAAACAAAGACAGGGCCTGGAAACGGGGAAGATCAGAAAAAGACAACAATGAGATGAATGAAAATCTATTTTAAATCCATTGGGATGGATTTCCTTATCTTCTCTCAGTGTATCTAATGGGGCTGGGTTTCTAGATAAAAGTTAATATGCCTGTCAGCTCACAGCATCATGTAATTTTCTTTCTTTCTTTTTTTTTCTCATAATGTTCGTTGCTTACGTTCCTTTGCTGCCAACCTGCCTCCCTCCATCCTTCTTTCAGACCTTAAACTTTCTACTTTAGGACCTTTGCACATGTTCTTTGTTGGCCTAAAATGCTTCTCCCTCTGGCTAACTTCTATCCGATCAGACCTCATTTTAAATGTGATTTCCTGTGGGAAATTCTGGGTTAAGTTTCCCTCTATTGCTATTCTTATCTTTCCATATGCTAAATGTAATTATTTTCATGTATGTAATAGTTAGCCATTTATTCATGTTTTTTCTCTCCCTAGGGACTGCAAACTTCATGAGAGCAGGGCCCACATTCATTGTATTGCTGGGCAAATAGCAGATCTCAATATATGGTGAATGGATGAATGAATGAGTAGAGCCAAAGCAGAGGCAAATAATTAATTGTTTCTTTATTGTTAGACTTAATAAATGCCAGGCGCTGGGAATATAAAAATAAAATTCAATATAGTTCCACAATCAGGAAATCCGCAGTTGTGCACTTTCTTGGAAAGAAGAGTTAAGTTTGAGCATGGGAAGTGCTGAAGGAGAGAAAGCCTGGGTGCTAAGGTAGAATACTCCTCATTTGCTGAGTTACTGCATCAGTTTCTGAGAGAGTACATTCCTATTCTGTTTTCATCTGGGATGACCTCTTGGTTTTCTGTCCTTCCTTTTCACCCTCAGTTACTGACTCAGGAATATGGCCTTCTTTCTACATGCTGACCTGCCCCTAGAACTTTTTATCAACGCTTCTGGGTTTTAGCATCCCCTTTGTGTCTCTTTCTTCTAGGCCATGGAGGTTTTTCAACAATGCACTGGAGCCAACCCAGTTGACCCCTATTCTCCAGCCTGAGTCACTTATCATCCTGACAATAACAGGCACTTAAAGATTCATTATTTCATTTGCATATAAAAAGTAATCCTTTTGGCCATGGGCCAATCTGTTATTTGCATTACAACTTTAAAAATATTTAAGGCCCTTCATTTACATTTTAACACAAACCTTTCTAGGTTCCACACTGGGGGATAGTCACCCCAATCTCTCCATTTGCTTTAGGGGTAGAGAAATGTTGCCAGGAGGTTGCTCTGTCATACTATAAAACAATTCCAGATGCAAATTGATGTTCTTGGTTAGTTGGGGTAAGAGGGCAGTGCACACAGGCATGCACAGCCCCCAAACCCTGATGTTAGCCCACACGTACAGGCCCTAACCTAGTCACTAGCCTGACTGAGAGGTTGGGAAAATATTAGTGTGTGTTTGGGACGGCAGGGGAGGCGGGTGTCTTTGGTCAGTCTTGGAAAGTAGGTCATATTCTAAGCCCTGTTTGGGATGGTTTTGAAGGCAGAGACCACCCTGTACTCCATCTCTACCTGCCTCCTCCACTTGAATTTTTCTCTGTGGTAATTTAGTCTCACCTTGGAATTTCCTAGTTATCACTGTCCACAGATTGTTTTCCTCTTAAAGCCCTCACTTTCTTTACAAAATTGAGCTGGAAGCAGATTTTCATGACTATTTGGAGAGGGGAATAAAGAGAAGGTATGGCTCTCAGGGGACAGATGCCCACACCACAAAGCATGGGATGGTTCAATGGCTCAGCCAGGGCCTGTCTGATGCTTCTGCTTATGAGCAGCTGCAGCCCATGGGGACTGTTCAAGAAAAGAAGCAGTGCAGCCTGGCCAGATAGCTCAGTGAATTGGAGCATCATCCCAATGCATCAAGGTTGTGTTGGGAGCAGCAGGAATAAACACCAGGTGTTAGACCTTTGGGATCAGACCAGACCTGGATTCAGCAACCTCGTTCTTTTTTTTTTTTTTTTTTTTAATCTTTATTGTTCAGATTATTACATTTGTTCCTCTTTTTTCCCCCCATAACTCCCCTCTACCCAGTTCCCACCCCACCCTCCGCCCTCACTCCCCACCCACTGTCCGCATCCATAGGTGCACGATTTTTGTTCAGTCTCTTCCTGCACCCCCCACACCCCTTTCCCCCCCAAGAATAGTCAGTCCATTTCCTTTCTATGCCCCTGATTCTATTATAATCACCAGTTCATTCTGTTCACCAGATTATTTATTCACTTGATTTTTAGATTCACTTGTTGATAGATGTGTATTTGTTGTTCATAATTTGTATCTTTACCTTTTTCTTCTTCTTCCTCTTCTTAAAGGATACCTTTCAGCATTTCATATAATACTGGTTTGGTGGTGATGAACTCCTTTAGCTTTTTCTTATCTGTGAAGCTCTTTATCTGACCTTCAATTCTGAATGATAGCTTTGCTGGGTAAAGTAATCTTGGTTGTAGGTTCTTGGCATTCATCACTTTGAATATTTCTTGCCACTCCCTTCTGGCCTGCATAGTTTCTGTTGAGAAATCAGCTGACAGTCGTATGGGTACTCCCTTGTAGGTAACTGACTTTCTTTCTCTTGCTGCTTTTAAGATTCTCTCTTTGTCTTTTGCTCTTGGCATTTTAATTATGATGTGTCTTGGTGTGGTCCTCTTTGGATTCCTTTTGTTTGGGGTTCTCTGTGCTTCCTGGACTTGTAAGTCTATTTCTTTTACCAGGTAGGGGAAGTTTTCTGTCATTATTTCTTCAAATAGGTTTTCAATATCTTGCTCTCTCTCTTCTTCTGGCACCCCCATAATTCGGATGTTGGTTTGCTTGAAGTTGTCCCAGAGGCTCCTTACACTATCTTCATATTTTTGGATTCTCTTTTCATTTTGCTTTTCCGGTTGGGTGTTTTTTGCTTCTTCGTATTTCAAATCGTTGACTTGATTCTTGCGATCCTCTACTCTGCTGTTGGGAGTCTGTATAATATTCTTTATTTCAGTCAGTGTATGCTTAATTTCCAGTTGGCCCTTTATCATAACATCGAGGGTCTGACTAGATTTCTTGAGGATCTCACTACATTTATCGGTGGTCTCACCAGTCTTTTCGAGGGTCTTACTAAATTTATCGGCGGCTTCTAGAAAGTTCTTGAAAAACCTTAAAAGTGTGGTTTTGAACTCTATATCCAGTAGTTTGCTTTCCTCCATTTCTGTCATTTGTGTCCTGTTTCTTTGTCTCTGCATTTTTATGCTTCCCTGTGTTGATAAAGTGGTTTTCTGTGCTAAGTGTCCTCTAGGGCCCAGTGGCTCAGCCTCCCCAATTACCTAAGGAGGACACTCTTGGTGCACCCCCTTGTGGTCTTTGTGCATAGTCTTGTTGTAGTTAAGCCTTGATTGTTGTAGTTAACACTGGGAGGGAATGACCTCCAGGCCAATTGGCTGTGAGAATCAGCTGTGTCTGCAGTGGGAGAACTTCTGTGCTGGAGACACCCCTCCGGGGCAAGACTTGCTTCAGTGGGGCTTTGGTGCTCACTGAGTCTGCCCCCTGAGTGTGTGTCCTTTAAAGGTCCGAGGAGCTGCAAACTGGATGGTCCCACTCTGACCACTGGGGACACTGGCTCCTGGATCTCTAGGGAGGTGCTAATCTAGCCTTTGCCTGAGGCTACCCAGCTAAAGCCTCCATGCAGGGCTTGGGCGGGGCGGGGCGGGTCCCACGGGATCCACAGGGTGGAGCGAGCAGTTATGGCTGCTCTCAGTCTTGCCCTCAGAGGCTCTGCTTCTCAGTGTCCTGGTAATCGCTGCAAGCACCTCCGAGAGAAAGCTGCCCTTGAGTTCCAACCGATGCCAGACAGTCCCACTTCTCCCGTATGAGTCTGGGTCCCCAAAGACTCGCCCGGAACTGGAGCTCAGAGCCTGAGACTCCTTCCCGATTGAAAAAGACAACTGTGCCCTCAGCCACCAGCCCGCTCCGCATGCACCTCCGCACCTTAGTATTTTACTTCCGCACCGCTCCTCCTCTGAGTCTTGGTATGCTTTTCTCTTTCCTTCTAGTTGTAGAATTTCCACTCAGCCAGCCTTCCTGTGGTTCTGGATGATGTCCGTTCCGTCTTTTAGTTGTATTTTAGAAGTGGTTGTGTGAGGCAGCAAACTCCGGTGTTTACCTATGCCGCCATCTTGGTTTCTCCCAACCTCGTTCTTGAGTTCTGGCTAGGAAAGAATTCAGAGCCAAGACTTCAACTATAAGAGAACACTTATATATAATATCACAGAGGTAGAAGAAGTAATTCATAGAAGAAATAGGCCTAGGACACAAGTTATAGGGGTAAAGGAAGGGCCCATGGAGCTTAGCAGTGAGGAAGGTCAAGGTGACACACCAAAGGGGAGGAAGGGGAGAAAGGTGCAGATGTGCTCTCGGAGGAAGAGTGTACTGGGTCCTCCTTCTGAAAGGTTTTAAGGGAGAAGATTTTAGGGGAGGTTCCAGGTGAAGATCTCAATAGAATATTCAGCAGATTTCCAGGTGTGTCCTTTCAGGGTCTAGGTCTCCACTGATTGATTGGTGGGCACCAGGGCTGGGGGTCATTAGTTAATGCAGCTGATCCTGAGGTCAGCCCTGATGTTGCTTATCTGGCTTTGCTGCTTTTCTGGGCCTGGAGCTGAAATACAATTGAGGCCTAGCTGTTATCTCTATAGAGGAAAGGTCAGGGGGTCTAAGGGAGGAAAGGTCACTGTGGGAATGAGGTCCCACCCTAAAATTGTCCACTACGAGGCATCCAGGGCTTTCATCATTGTCTCTGGCTTATCATCCTTGCTCTGCTCATGTCTGTCTAACTGCCTACCACAGTTGCAGGTTCCATCCTTGATCAGGGCACATACAAGAATCAACCAATGAATGCATAAATATGAGTGTTACCGAAAAGGGGACCTGGCCCTTAGTGGGTCTGCCTAGGGCCCACGGTAGTGTGTGGGTTCTTCATGTAGTACAGATTTTAGAGAGTCCTGGTGATTTTGAGAATACATTTATTAAAGCTGGGGACAGTGAAATCAGGAAGGGCTTAGGATAAAAGGAACAACAGGAGAGAAAAGGGGACCTTGGAGACAGATTCAGGGTGTTAGCCTAGGAGGAATTGCCACTGCACATTGCTCTCCTGATTGCAAGCCTTGTGGGATCCCTTAGAGTTTAGGAGATGTGTGCCTGTGAGGAAGGAAGAGGGGGAAGAGAAAGGTACTGGGACCTTTGTTTTGAGGGTTTTTGAAGGCTGGGCATTTAGGTGAGATCTTGGAGAGGATCTCAATAGAATATTCATCAGCTTTATCCTGATGTGCCAAAATGAGATTTATTCCGTTAACTTCATCTGTCCTTGGGTGTGGTTGGCAAATGGCAGTAATTGAATTTCTGCTATCTATCTCCCTGAGAAGGTTTACCCTCTGGTTGGGGAGAAGTGTAAATCATTTACTCTTAAGTGTTCTTGGTTACAGAAGATAGGATTTTGGGATTTACTAGATGGCTGTAAACTGCTTGGCCATTTAACTGTCTCAGTTTCCCTATTCTGCTTGTTCTGGCTTACTAGCCTGTCTCAAGTGGAACAACAACAAATCAATGTTTTTCTCTCTCAAATCAATCAATAAAAAAACAAACAAACAAAAAAACAACAGTGGGCCAAAATGGAATCACTTTTGCTAAGCCATGTCACCAAACCAAATTTTTTTAAAAAAATATATTTGATTGATTTTTTTACAGAGAGGAAGGGAGAGGGATAGAGAGTTAGAAACATCGATCAGCTGCCTCCTGCACACTCCCTACTTGGGATGTGCCTGCAACCAAGGTACATGCCCTTGACTGGAATCGAACCTGGGATCCTTGAGTCCACAGGCTGACGCTCTATCCACTGAGCCAAACCGGTTAGGGCACCAAACCAAAATTTAATAACTAACCTAATTGCAGTTTTAGCTTCTCCCAGCAGTGAATTTTTAAACCAATTAGTTTGTAATTGATGATTAGCAGTAGTGAGGTGATCTGCCTGAAAAGACTCCCTGGCTTCCCCTAAGGCAGTGGTTCTCAACCTTCCTAATGCTGCTACCCTTTAATACAGTTCCTCATGTTGTGGTGACCTTCAACCATAAAATTATTTTCGTTGCTACTTCATAACTGTAATTTTGCTACTGTTATGAATCATAATGTAAATATCTGATATGCAGGATGTATTTTCATTGTTATAAATTGAACATAATTAAAGCATAGTGATTAATCACAAAAACAATATGTAATTATATATGTGTTTTCCAATGGTCTTAGGTGACCCCTGTGAAAGGGTCGTTCGACCCCCAAAGGGGTTGTGACCCACAGGTTGAGAACCGCTGCCCTAAGGGAAGGTGTTCTAGCCTGAAATGATTTACTCTTTTAACTTCTTAGTCCTGAGAAGGCTAACTCCTATTTTGTAAAACTACTGTTTGAAATTCTCTGCTATTTTTTTAGACAACCTCTTATTCTGGAAAAAATAACTTTGCTTTCTAGCCTGCTTGAATAATAAGGAAGATAAACTTAGCTGTCTGACCTCGTAGGCTAGAGACTAGATACGTCTATATTCTCAGGCCATGCCAGGTATATTTTTTAATTGGATAGAACTGTGTTGTTTTCAAGGCCACCAGTGAAATAACCACTAAGCACACATAGGGCTGGCTCTTCAATAAAAAGTAAAGTTCTGCTTAGAATTTGAATTCATTTTTCTCTAAGCCTGTTGCAGAAGACCAAAGAAATACCAAGCATGCTTCCTAGAGAAAGGGAGGGACCCCGTTTATTAACACTAGTGAACTCCGGGAATAATTTCCAAATCAGAGTAAAGAAACATGTAGAGGGCTTCACTTTTTATAACCCTATGGGGTCTTTGTCTTGCAGATATAGTTCTGCCCCCTTTCGTGGGCTTACAGGAAGGCCCCAGGTGTTGGGGGTCCCCAGGCCATATCCGATGATCTGTCCTGGGGCCAGCGATAACGACCTTCCCCCCATCCCCCCCAGGACAGTGCATTGTTCACAGTTTTTATGGCCTGACACACCTTGCAAGACCAGTTTCCTCCTCAAGCCCACCAGTGAATAAAGTGTAATTCCAAGCTCTCTAAGCATTGTTTGATTTTTTTCGGTTTTCTGCAACAGTCCCAACTCTCTGCCTATAAAAACCTTCCATCTTGCCCTAGCCAGTTTGCTCAGTGGATAGAGCATCAGCCTGCGGACTGAAGGGTTTTTGTTTTTTTAAAAAAATATATTTTATTGATTTTTCACAGAGAGGAAGGGAGAAGGATAGAGAGTTAGAAACATCAATGACCGGAATCGAACCTGGGACCCTTCAGTCCGCAGACTGATGCTCTATCTCCTGAGCCAAACCGGTTAGGGCACGAACTGAAGGGTTTGATTCCCCATCAGGGCACATGCCCAGGTTGCAGGCTCCTGCAGGAGGCAGCAGATCAGTGGTTCTCTCTCATCATTGATGTTTCTATCTCTATCTCCCTCTCCTTTTCTTTCTGAAGTCAATAAAAATATATTTTAAAAAAACCCACCAAAAACCTTCCATCTTGCCTAGCCAGTGTGATGTTTCTATCTCTCTCTCTCTCCCTTCCTCTCTGAAATAAATAAAAATATATTTCAAAAAAACAAACAAGAAACCAAAAAACATTCCATCTTGTATATCTCCTCAGAGCACCCTTCTAATTGATGAATGGGATGCTGCCTGATTTATGAATCACTTAAAAGCCAAATAGATCTTCAAGTTCACTCACTGAATTTTCTCTAACGAGGCACTTCTTTCATTTCATGCTCTGGGAGCAGAGGAGCCAGGCATTATTCTCCTTGGGAAGTTCCTCTTTGGAAGCACAGTACAAAGTTTGCTGAAAGCACAGGGGTTTGGAGATGGGCAGAGAAGCTCTGATTATGTTTTATAAGCGTTTATTTGAGCCAAACTGATAATATACACAAGATCTCAAATGTTCCAGATAATAACTTTTGTTGTTTCTTTTATGCATTTGAAATTAAGGAGAGGATGTAAGGAAGATTACATGGAAGTAGGAGAAAGCAAGGCAGGGATTGGATTATATGATAGTTATGATTATGTGTTCTCTTGGGGGGTGAGGGGAGTCTGAAAAGAGGCCCCTCCTTCAGTTACAGAATTTACTAGGTGACTGGAAAATACACACAGGAATACTCTGAGATTCAGGAAAAACCCATTTATTTTCAGATGTACCAGTACAGTGACTCAGGGGGTCAGTTCTCCAAATCCCTGAGTGAGTGAATATGGAGGCAGCTTTCCCCTTTATACCCTTTGGTTTCTTTGTTTTCTATCTGTTTCCTAACTACCAGGCTTTTGTGGTGGGCTTCCACAGCCCCTCCTGACAGTTAGAATGGGGAAGATAGATTGTATCTAAATGCCTGGTCTGGGTGGTGCTAGTGACCTCCCCTCCAGCTAAACTGTTACATTCTTTGTTTATGGCCCCTTTGTAAATTGGGAATAATTAGAAAAACAGGTCTTGCTAGACCAGATTTGTTAAGAAAGGGGCAGTGACTTAATTATAGGCTATCAAGAATGTACATTAGGGAGAAACCAAGATGGTGGCATAGGTAAACACCTGAAATCGCTGCCTCCCACAACCACTTCAAAAATACAACAAAAAGACAAAACAGACATCATCCAGAACCATAGGAAGGCTGGCTGAGTGGAAATTCTACAACTAGAAGGAAAGAGAAAAGCACACTGAGACTCAGAGGAGGTGGGGAAGTAAAGTGCAGAGGTACGGAGGCACATGCAGAAAGGCTGGCAACTGAGGACATGGTTGTCTTTTTCAATCGGGAGGGAGACACAAGCTCCCGACGGCCCTGACTCCAGTTCCGGGTGAGTCTCTGGGGACCCAGACTCATACGGGGAGAAACTGGACTGTATGGCATCAGGCGGAACTCGAGGGCGGCTTTCTCTCAGAGGTGCTTGCAGTGATTACTGCGGGACACTGAGACTCGGTACCTCTTAGGGCAGGACTGAGGGTCAGCCATAGCTGTTTGCTCTGCCCTGTTGATTCCCTGAGACCCCGCCCCACCCAAGCTGTGCACAGAGGCTTTTGCATATGAATGACCTGGCCCTTTGCAATCTACAAATTACCTAACAAACTGCAGCTGGGTCAGAGAGACCCAGAACATCCAAAAGAAGGCCCAAGGCCCCATAGCAGCTTGCATTGCTTCACAGCTGGGCCTCATCTGGGCAACTCCAAACCCCAAACAAAGAAGAGGAATCTGCAGATCTCTCCATAGCTCCTGCTGGGTAGCCTCAGGCAGAGGCTAAATTAGCACCTCCTTAGAGATCCAAGTGCTAGTGTACCCAGTGGTCAGAGTGAGACCATCCAGATTACAACTCCTCAGATCCATAAGGGACACACTCAGGGGGCAGACTCAGTGAGCACCAAAGCCCCACTGAAGCAAGTCTTGCCCCATAAGGGTGTCTCCAGCACAGAAGTTCTCCCACCGAAGACACAGCTGATTCTCACAGCCAATTGACCTGGAGGTCAATTCCTCCCAGTGATACCAACAACAATCAAGGCTTAACTACAACAAGACTGTGCACACAGCCCACAAAGGGGTGCACCAAGAGTGTCCACCTCAGGTAATTGGGGAGGCTGAGCCACTGGGCCCTAGAGGACACTTAGCACAGAAAACCACTTTATCAACACAGGAAAGCAACCAAAATGCAGAGACAAAGAAACAGGTCACAAATGACAGAAATAGAGGAAAGCAAACTACTGGATATAGAGCTCAAAACCACACTTTTAAGGTTTTTCAAGAATTTTCTAGAAACCGCCAATAAATTTAGTAAGACCCTCAATAAGTCTAGTGAGACCCTCAAGGATATGGAAAAGGACTGACTAGAAATTAAGCATACACTGACTGAAATAAAAAATATTATACAGAGATCCAACAGCAGACTAGAGGATCGCAAGAGTCAAGTCAAAGATTTGAAGTCCGAAGAATTAAAAAAACACACAACTGGAAAAGCAAAAAGAAAAAAGAATCCAAAAATATGAAGATAGTGTAAGGAGCCTCTGGGACAACTTCAAGCAAACCAACATCCGAATTATGGGGGTGCCAGAAGAAGAGAGAGAGCAAGATATTGAAAACCTATTTGAAGAAATAATGACAGAAAACTTCCCCTTCCTGGTGAAAGAAATAGACTTACAAGTCCAGGAAGCACAGAGAACCCCAAACAAAAGGAATCCAAAGAGGACCACACCAAGACACATCATAATTAAAATGCCAAGAGCAAAAGACAAAGAGAGAATCTTAAAAGCAGCAAGAGAAAGAAAGTCAGTTACCTACAAGGGAGTACCCATACGACTGTCAGCTGATTTCTCAACAGAAACCATGCAGGCCAGAAGGGAGTGGCAAGAAATATTCAAAGTGATGAATGCCAAGAACCTACAACCAAGATTACTTTACCCAGCAAAGCTATCATTCAGAATTGAAGGTCAGATAAAGAGCTTCACAGATAAGAAAAAGCTAAAGGAGTTCATCATCACCAAACCAGTATTATATGAAATGCTGAAAGGTATCCTTTAAGAAGAGGAAGAAGAAGAAAAAGGTAAAGATACAAATTATGAACAACAAATACATATCTAGCAACAAGTGAATCTAAAAATCAAGTGAATAAAAAATCTGATGAACAGATTAAACTGGTGAATATAATAGAATCAGCGGCATAGAAAGGGAGTAGACTGACAAGTCTCGGGGGTATAGTGGTGTGGGGGGTGCAGGAAGAGACTGGACAAAAATTGTACACCTATGGATGAGGACAGTGGGGTGCGGGGGGTAAGGGCAGAGGGTGTGGTGGGAACCGGGTGGAGGAGAGCTATGGGGGAAAAAAGAGGAACAACTGTAATAATCTGAACAATAAGGATTTAATTAAAAAAAGAAAAGAATGTACATTAGGTTACTGGCACAGATTCAGATTGCTAGCCCTCCCCTGCCCCCAAATGTCTTATATTCCCCATCACTTCTAATAAGTAACAGAAACAATGAACAGGGCTTGCTTGAGGGAAAGAGAAATCTTTTACTAAAGAAATTATATGTGCCCAGCCGGCATGGCTCAGTGGTTGATCCTTGACCTATGAACCAGGAGGTCAGGGTTCGATTACTGGTCAGGGCATATACCTGGGTTGCGGGCTCGATCCCCAGTGGGTGGCATGTAGGAAGCAGTCAATTAATGATTCTCTCTCATCATTGAAGTTTCTATCTCTCCCTCCCTCTCCCTTTCTCTCTGAAATCAATTAAAAACAAAAAGAAGTTTTCAGCTGGGGCGTGACTACATATCATGACCTGTCCACCTGTCCAGTTAGGTGATTAGATCACCCTGTGAGGTTACTTTCCAGAGAATCTCCTTTTTCCCTTCCTTCCTTCCTAACTTCCTTTCTCCCTTCCTTCCTTCCTTCCTTCCTTCCTTCCTTCCTTCCTTCCTTCCTTCCTTCCTTCCTTCCTTCCTTCTTTCCTTCCTTCCTTCCTTCCTTCCTTCCTTCCTTCCTTCCTTCCTTCCTTCCTTCCGTTCTCTCTCTCTCTTTCTTTCTTTCTTTTTGTTAAATTCCCACCCGAAAAATTTTTTCCCATTGATCTTTTAGAGAGAGTGAGAGACAGAGAGAGACATCAATGTGAGAGAGACACATCGATTGGTTGCCTCCTGCGTGCCCCCCCCCCCCCAGCAAGGGCCCAGGCCAGGGAGGAGCCTGCAACCAAGGCATGTGTCCTTGACCAGAATTGAACACAGGACCCTTTGGTTCACAGGCTGATGCTCTATCCACTGAGCAAACTGGCTAGGGCAGAATCTCTTTTTTTCATCCACACATTTATATTCAGAACTCTGCTTGACTGGCCTTTGCTGAGCTCTCTTCCCAGAAAACATTGCAAGGTGGCAGAATACTAGTAGTTGGACAGGCCAGCATGGCAGGCTGAGGAAGGCACACACTCATCAATGTCTTAGCGCCTGCTCAGGGTCACATCAAATCTCACCTCCTTTATGAGGCAGCCACAAACTCCCTTCTTGACTCCCGAATAATTTGTGTCTTTTTATGTGTATAGATAATGCCATATATTGTTTTTTAAAATTTTCATGTGCACCTGTCTCCTAAAATGCAGTGATTTTCAGACCTGGCTGCACAAAAGGATCACAAGGGCCCTGGCTGGTTGCTCAGTGGTTAGAGTGCCTGTCAAGGGCATGCACCTCAGTTGCAGGCTCTAAACCGAGCCCTGATTGGGGTGCATTTTGGAGACAACCAATCCATGTGTCTCCCTCATGTCGATGTTTCTCTCTCCCCCCATCCTCCCTCCCCTCCACCCTCTCTCAAAAAATCAATGGAAAAAATATCCTCGGGTGAGGATTAAAAAAAAAATCACTGGGGAAGCTTAAAGAAATACCAGTGCCCAAGTACCAAGCCTAGAGACACTGATTTAATTGGTCTGGGCTGGATATGGACATTAGGGACATTTAAAAACTTTCCAGGTGATGCTAATTTGTAGTCTAGGCTGAGAACATGAGATCTGGGACCCACATACAGCTGGACTTTCTTAAGTCTGTGAGGATAGAAGGGTTGGTCACAGGGACCTTTAGAAAACAAATGGCCTGAGGGCTGATACTGGTTCCTGGCCAATCATGAAGGAAAGGGCAAATAGAAGTGTCCAGTTTCAAGTTGGTGAGGGCATGTGTGGTACACCTTGTTCACTCCTAAAGCAACCAGGAAGGTTGCACACACGAGCTCCTACTCTTCTGTGAGGATCACATGAAATGGTTCAGACCTACAGGAAAGCCTCAGAGAATGTCTGCTATTCCTTCTGGGTTTTGCTTGTTTATTTTTAAATATATTTTTATTGATTTCAGAGAGGAAGGAAGAGGGAAAGATAGAAACATCAATGATGAGAGAGAATCATTGATCAGCTGCCTCCTGCATGCCCCCTACTGGGGATCGAGCCGCAACTGCGGCATGTGCCCTTGAACGGAATCAAACCTGGGACCCTTCAGTCTGCAGGCTGACACTGAACCAAACCAGCTAGGGCTATTCCTTGTTTTACCTGGTTCCACCTCGTGGAAGCTGCAGAATTGACTATATAGGCTGGTTATTGAAACTTGCAGTTTCCACATCTTATACCAGTGGTCGGCAAACTCATTAGTCAACAGAGTCAAATATCACAGTACATGATTGAAATTTCTTTTGAGAGCAA
>NW_005871067.1:7411643-7416910 GCF_000147115.1 Myotis lucifugus | reverse complement strand
AATTTTTTTTAAACTCTACCCTATTAAGAGGAGGCTCCCCTTGTTTATTAACCTTTAATTTAGGGGTACTCCCTTAAACCTGGCCTTTTTCCTAAAAAACGCGCCCCCCAATCCTTTTTAGGGGGGTTTTGGGGGGTGCCCCCTCCTTCCAACTCTCCCATCCACACTCGTCTTGTATACTTGTTTCAGATAGATGAGTGTGGATGGGAGAGTTGGAAGGGGTCGACCTCAGCGAACGTACCTCAAAACAATGTGCCTCCCCCGCGCTGCGTATCCCGCGGTCCGCCTGCGCCGCATCTCCCGTAGCCTGACCAACCGACACCCCCCACTTCTTCTAACGCCACTTCTTCAAAATAGACTCGCCCAGGCCAAAAACCGACTTCTGCGCATGGGCCACGAAGTTTCAATCGCACTGTATGTGCACGCCCGCACGTGGTATTTTGTGGAAGATCCACACTCAAGGGGCCAAAGAGTCGCATGTGGCTTGCGAGCCGTGGTTTGCCAACCACTGTCTTATACAATAGGGACAATAATTGGTCCTTCACAGAGTTGGGAGGCATTAGTAAGTTAAGGGCAGAGCAAAAAAGAGATGATCAAGAGCAAGTGCTCCCCTGCTCCCCACTCCAACCTCATTGAGAAGGAAGTCAAGAGCAGATAAAACCCCTCTTGGCTGCACCACCGTATCCACCCCCTGGCTTCTGTAACCTCGCTAGCTTCTTGGCAGATTGACAGTGAAAAGCAGGGGAGAGGGAGGGCTACTTGGGTGCGCATGTGGCACTCTCCACCCACGGTCCGGGGACTTCTCCCTAGGCGCAAATAAGGAATTGAGCCCTCCCTCTGTACTCTAGGCAACAGGCCTTCAGCAGCAATGCCATGGGAGAAACAACCCTGAGCACGGGGAAACTGTGGGAGGGAAGTGGGCGGTGCGCCCCCTTAGAAATGGGAGAGGCAGGCTGCCTGCCCTGCACCTCTAGAGCAGTGGTCCTCAAACTACGGCCCGCGGGCCACATGCAAATACAAATATTGTATTTGTTCCCGTTTTGTTTTTTTACTTCAAAATAAGATATGTGCAGTGTGCATAGGAATTTGTTCATAGTTTTTTTTTTTAACTATAGTCCGGCCCTCCAACGGTCTGAGGGACAGTGAACTGGCCCCCTGTTTAAAAAGTTTGAGGACCCCTGCAGAGAGCGGAGGGTCCGAGCTCTGCCTGGTTCCGGCCCGCCCCTCCTCACCAAACTGCAACAGATACCCGGAAGCTTAGCGTGTAAAGTAGAAAGAATGTCTAGAATGTGTATGTATGCCATATATGGGAGACAAAAAAAACCTAGGGATGTATATAAAGCAAAAACCCCGCCACTTTGGGTGCTCAGCCTCTGGAGGGGACTCTGCTGAGCCAGCACCAGTGCAAATAAACAGTCCTTTTCTGAACCTCCCAGTGCATTTGGTTTGTCGCTTCCCGCTGGCCTGACATCTCAGCCTCATTCTTTCTAGCCCCTCTCACCTTTGATTATTCCTTTCTTATAGTGTCCTTTTCTTATTTCCTGGGTACAATATCTTTTCTTATCTCTCTGAGGATAATAATGTTAGATGAAGTTTTCTTTTCCCTCCTATTCCCTTTCTTTCAAGATTTTTTTGCTCTGCCATAAGTAGCCTTCCTCAAACGTAGTGACTCTTTGCTGTTTCTTATATTTAAGAGTGAGGTTCTGTAAGCCCTGTGGACATGGGGTACAGGTGGTCATTGGCCATACTTTTTACTATTCAATGATCTGGAAAATTCCTGTCAGAATTATTAGGTTTTCTTTCTGGGAAGACTTTTCTGTTTTCTTGACTGTAGGTGTAAGTTGGTTGCTGATGTCTGGGGGACTAATCAGGGGAAAAGGCTTGAAGGATTCAGTATTCAGCATACAAAATTTAAATACTATCTTCATTTTTAGTATGGTATTCCCATCCTTATCTAGGCCAGAAACTCTGACCCTTTCCTGAAAACAAATCTGTAGTACTCTGCTGAAGAGAGAGTGGGAGAACATTGGTGGCTTTCATTTTCATAAACAAAAACAAAATATTTAAAATATATATATTTATGTTCAAAACCAAAAACTTATCCCTCTTACCCTCTTGCTTTAATCAACTTTGCTTTTCCTTACTATGTGCTTTTCCTTCTGCTTCCTCTTACTTTTAAGAAATTAATGTTGAACTCCTTAAAAATTTAAAAAATATATATTTTTATTGATTTTAGAAAGGAAGGGAGAGGGGGGAAGAGATAGAATCATCAATGATGAGAAAGAATCATTAATTGGCTCCTCCTGCACTCTGTAGGAAATGGGCCTCTGTGATCCATCTCCAGCATGGTGGCTTTTGATGGAATTTGCTGAATTTCCCCAGGGCAAACAGAATGTAGGGAGGAGGGAAGAGGATGTAAGAACAAAGAAGTGTGCACATGGGTCAGCATCATAGTGGAAATCCCTGAGGCACCTGCCACAGTTAGACAGGGGGCGGTGGAGGCAACTAGAAAAGGCCTCAGCCCAATTTTTTTTTAAATTGCCCAATGGGAGACAGCAAGATCTAGGCGACATATGAGGAAACAGGTGACCTCATGATGCTCAGCCAATGAGGAACTGGAGGAGAGACGGAATAAATAGGCTGTGTTTGCTGCCCCAGGTGTATCTGTACAACCGAAAGGACACCTGCTCTTGAGAGTGTATTAAAAGTCTCGTTTTCACCATACTTCTGTCTCTGAGTCCATTATTTGAATTCAAATAGGTGAGCATTTCACACAATTCCCCCTACTGAGGATAGAGCCTGCAACCTGGATATGTTCCCTGACTGGGAATCAAACCATGACCTTCTGGTTCATAGGTTGACGCTCAACCACTGTGCCATACCAGCAAGGCTAATCTTGAACTCTTGATGAGGGAATTTCTAATTCCTTTATATTTTCACTTTTGGATTTCTTCTTGTTTAGTAAATGGATAATCTTTTACTTTTTGGAGATGACAAGAAACCCAGAGGTTCCAGCTATTTAGAAGCAGCAGAAGTGGAAGTGCCAGGGAGTTTGTGGGCATATTGGGGGCAGAAGGCCTTGAGAGGGAGAGGCTTGGAAGGAAAAGGGTGCATAGCAGGTATGTAGATCATGTGTGTAACAGGAAGTCACTGGTACAGCCTCAATATCTTAATTAGGTTGACCTGGGTGAATATCACAATAGTTACTCCTAATAATAGTAATGGGCCCTAACTGGTTTGGCTCAGTGGATAGAGCTTTGGCTTACAGATTGAATGGTCCTGGGTTCAATTCTGGTCAAAGGCACGTACCTCGATAGCAGGTTCCCCGGCCCTGGTCAGAGTGTGTGCAGGAGGCAACCAATCGATGTTCACATCAATGTTTCTCTCTGCCTCTCCCTCTCTCTTCCACTCTCTCTAGAAGATCAATGAAAAAATATCCTCAGATGAGGATTAACAAAACAAAAAAAAAAACAACCCAAAAAACAAACAAATAACAGTAATGGCTGAGATTTATTGAGAACTTTTTCTGCTCCAGGTACTTTGCATGCATTCTTCATTTAATTTTCACAATGAACCCTGTGGACCCTGAGAAAGAATATACCTACTCAGAAGGGCTCCTGGTGGCTAATTGGACTCAAATAAAACAATAAACAAAAAGACAGAGCCTAGCAGCCATTTCTACACAGGGGCCTCTCACACAAACTGCACTTCAGGGTGAAGCCTGCACTGTGTTTCTTCCATTTAAACAAACCCTTATAAAGGAGTTCCTGAATTATATTTTAACCAATAGGATTAAGATTTTCCCTGTCCACCAGCATCTTCCTAACCAATCAGAGCAACTTCATTTGACTAATTAGGACAGTGCCCTTTGGATTAATCAAACTGTCAGGATTTGCAGTTCTCATTTGCAATGAGGACAGAACAATCAGAGTACAGGGGCAGGGACTTCTCTCTATATAAGCCAGCTCCCCTCTTGCTCTGGTAACCACTTTCCTTTCCCACCAAAAATTGAAGACTGAGTTTCCCTAACTGGACAGGGCAGGGCAGGGCAGGGCAGAGCAGAGCAGGCTAGAGTAGAGTGGACCTGAGTAAGTGGAACACACCAGAGTAAAGAACTTCCTCACTCCAAGCTGCCTCACAGCTGTGCTATTCCACAGCCATGCTGTATCACAGTTGAGCTGTTTGCACCGAATAGTTTCCCTCTTCACTGCACCCTAAATTGGAGATTTCTGTTAGCATTGATTTGGTTCCAATGATCATTGGTTGACAACCCTATAAATAGGGGCTTTCCCTTTATTGTCCTGCCCCCACATCACTGATTACTTCCCCTAAACATTTACCTTTTTAAAAAATATATATAAATATATTTTTATTGATTTCAGAGAGGAAGAGAGAGAGAGAGAGAAAGAAATCAATGATGAGAGAGAATCATTGATTGACTGCTTCCTCCATGCTCACACTGGGGATTGAGCCTGTAACCTGGGCATGTGCCCTGACTGGGAATCGAACCCTGACCTCCTGATTCATAGGTTGAAGATCAACCACTGAGCCATGCTGGTCAGGCAAACATTTACCTTTTATTATATCTACCTTTTTACCCTCTGTCCAGGGGATTGCCCCCAGTTCAAAATCACATTTTGAGGAGGGGTACACTTCTCAAGGTTCAAGAGCAGATTTTAGAGTATCTCCTTGTGGTACTTGTTCAAAACCATGTTATGGATCCTACAAAGACACAACAAACACATACATACCCTCTTCCCAAATAAGTACAAATCCACACATGCACATAAACTCTCTCTCTCTCTCTCTCTCTCTCTCTCTCACACACACACACACACGAAGGGATAAGCACATCAACACACACATGTGTTAGAAATAAGGCTAGCCCCAAAACCAGGGGTCCTGGGAGAACAGAAAGATACTCAGGAGCCATACAGCAAGGGAAATATCTTTACTTCTGCAGAAGGGTGCACACGCACACAGGGTCTGGCAGCACGCACACTGAACTGACGGTCCGCTCAGGGTTTTATGTCTGATGTAGGTCATCTGTCCCTCACTCTTGATTGGTCAGAGCTTAGGCTCACAGTCTTGCGTGATTGGCTAATTTAAAGGAAAAAGGGAAGGGCTGACCCTTGCTGTTTCAAAATGGAGACCCCCAGGGGAGCTGCAAGTCACATGAGCCAAAATGGCGGTTGCCTAACCTCCCTTCTTTGACAGAAAAGATTACTTGTTTATTCTCACACATGCATGTAAACTTACATACCTGA
>NW_005871067.1:7409435-7410735 GCF_000147115.1 Myotis lucifugus | reverse complement strand
TCCCCCCACCCTTTTAAATTTATAAATGCAACTTATTTATTAAAAAGCTTTCACCTTTTAAATTTTTGTACAATTTGCAAAACTATTCTGAAAGCAGGATATATGTGCACAAGTTTCTGCAAAGAGTGCTAATTAAGAATATGGTAAATGCTTTACAAGTTACTTTAAGAAAACTGCCACAACTGGGCCATTACATTGCCATCTTTTTTATCAAAATATTTGATTCCAGCCTTCCTTCCACTGCCTCAAACTATAAAGCATTTTTTAATGAGTTGAAATTAAGGAAGGACTACATCTACTAGAGAAGAAAGTTCTATTAGTTTGAGGTTTCAGACTCTCCCCCAAACCAAGATCAGTATCTTGGTAAGGGCTAGGCTGGGACCCTGAACAGAGTATGAGCATGTGCAGGTGGCATATGGGACAATTTCTTGTATTATTTATTTAATTTCTTTTTTTTTCCTTCTGAAATATCTGTTCTTTAGATGTTGGACTTTCTGAACTAATAACTATCTCATTTTCTTCTCTCCTATTTTATCCTACTATCTAAAAGATTCTCTTCAATTCCTTCTTTTTAATATTGCTAGTAAATTTTTAAAACTTTAGCTTTTATATTTTAATTTCTAAAAGCTCATTCTCATTTAGTTCATTTTTTGTTCCTATTTTATGGACACGATACCTTTTTTTTCTTTATTGATTAAGGTATTGCATATGTGTCTTTATCCCCCCCATTACTCCTCATTTTTTCTCTTTTTAAAATAAATATGTTTTTATTAATTTTAGAGAAAGAAGAAGGGAGAGGGATAGAGAGATGAAACATGGATGAGAGAGAGAGACATCAATTGGCTGCCTCCTGCACACTCCCTACTGCGGATCCAGCCCACAACCCAGACATGTGCCCCGACCAAATTGAATTGGGGACCTCTTGGTTCATGGGTCAACACTCAACCACTGAGCCACACCGGCCGGGCTACACAATATCTTTTCTTATCTCTGTAAGAATATTAATTATAATTCTTTTTGACTTTTTCTTTTATTTCCCGGCTTTACACTCCATTTCCCTTTAGTTGCTTCCTCTCTGTGTGTTAACCATTATTTATTTATTTATTTATTTTTATCACGTTAGGAGCCTTTTCTTTCATATGCCTTGTGATACTTTGCCCCTTTGGATATGGTTTAAAAGTGGGACACTAAAAATATAATTGAAATGTCTGGATCTGTGTGTGAACCAGGGCTTGCCGAGAAAAAATTCCCTTTATTAAGGAGGCCTCCATGGTAACCTTTTTGATTGGGGAAGGCCCCT